>NC_045428.1:129728140-130028140 GCF_902635505.1 Sarcophilus harrisii | reverse complement strand
TTGGGTTCAAATCAGTCTTAAATTTACTAGCTGTATGAGCATGGGCAAGTCACTTGTTTTCTTTAGTTTCCTAAAATGTAAAATATAACAGAATCTACCTGAAGGGTTGTGAAGATTGAATGTGATAATATTTGTAAACACTAATCATAATGTCTGATCCACAGTAGGCATTATGGAAATATAGTATAATAGCAGTTGTAGTTTCAATAGGAAATATAGAATTCTATTGATTATTCCATGAAATATTGCACATTCTTTTTTCTAAATATAATGCAGGTTTCTTATGGAAAGTGAATTGTCCCGACTTTTTATACTCACTGTTGAATATAAAGTCATTCACATAGTAGATATTTAATAACTTTTTTTGGATTGGGATATTTTGGATTAACTCTGGAAAGAGGATAACCATGAGGTAAGCTATGCAAGCAATATCTGGTAAATCTGATTCTTCTATCTAATTGGTAATATCAGTTAGAAAGTTAAGTCAGCAGAACTAACTAATGTTAATCAATATTATACATAAATTATACTCACAATATTTTCATAAGTATAGTTAAGTTTTGTGAACTCCCAAATTTCTCCTTGTTACTGATTTGAAGGGGATGGTGAGCAAGATAAAATTAACTTTTTAGAACACATCCCTAATTATCAAGAAACTCTTATTATCAAGTAGAGGCAGTACTTAAGGGATCTTAAAGGATCAGGGAAAGCTAGGATGTCTTAAATGAAAATTTTGTCCCTATCTTACTTAAAAAAGAGATAATGCTGCATAGTGGATACAATGATGAGTTTGGAATTACTGACTTGTTTTCCAACCCAATCTATTTAGCCAGGTAATACATTTAAACTCTTTGTGCCTCAGGCAAACTACTTAGGAATTATCTAATTCTTTAATCAAAGAAAAATTAAGCTGGTAGATTGGTAGTTTGATTTTGAGGTATGGATACTTTTGACTGCAGGGAAATTATTAAACTTTCCTGCACCTGTTTCCTCATATAAAAGATAAGAGGCTGGGCAAAGAGATTTCAAGGTTTGTTATGTGGGCAGGAATATAATATACTAAATGAATAAGAAGTTGCAATCTATATTAGTGGAAGAATATCCTATGCAGGAAATTCCCTTCACTTATGAAATTACATTTCCCTTGTATATTTGTATATATTATTTCATACATACCAGTACAATAATCCCTCTTCACTTAAGGTCCCACCTTCCACTCATCTGGAGGTCTCACCTCCACCCCAAAGATCACTCATCTTCATACAAAAGAACTGGGTTTCCATCTTCTGTTATATTGCCCATGTGATTTTGGAAAAATCATTTTACTTTTTGGATCTTTAAATTCCTTACCTGTAATGCAGAATATATATATATAAAGAGAGAGAGAGAGAGAGAGAGAGAGAGAGAGAGAGAGAGAGCTAATTATAATTTTTTACACTTTTTTTATTTTAAAGCTTTTGATTTTCAAAACATATGCATAGAGAGTTTTCAACAGTCACCCTTGCAAAACCTTGTGTTTAAATTTTTTTTTCCTCCCTTCTCTCATCCTCTCTCCTAGACAATAAGTAATCCAATATATGTTAAATATGTGCTATTCTTCCATACATTTATCATGCTGCACAAGAAAAAAATCAGATCAAAAAGGAAAAAAATAAGTGATAAAGAAAACAAATTACAAACAAACAACAACAACAACAATGATAAGTGAATCTTCATTCAGTTCCCATAGTCCTTTCCATTACAAGACCATTGAGACTAGTCTGAATTACCTTACTGGTGAAAAGAACCCTGTCCATCAGAATTGATCATCATATAATCAATAATTAAATTGTTGATATATAATCTTCTTGTTGTTGTGCACAATGTTCTGTTGGTTCTATTCATTTCACTTAGCATTAATTAATGTAAATCTTGCCAGGCCTTTCTAAAATCATCCTGCTGATCATTTCTTATAGAACTATAATATTCCATAACATTCATATACTGTGATTTATTTAGCCATTCTCCAACTGATAGGCATCCACCCAGTTTGCAATTCCTACACAGGAATAATTGTATCTCTTCCATTTCTCAAAGAGTTGTAATGAGAATCAGTTGAGATACTAAATACGAGAACATGATGTGAGTCAAGATTTTATTGTCATCAGCCAGAAAGACCTCTGACACTAACTAGCATTATGTCCATGATCAAGATACTTGACCTTCTCAACTTCAATTTCTCATTTGTAAAATGGGGATAATAAAATCTTTTCAGAATAATGTTTCATAATTTGTAAAACAAAATATATAGAATTTTAAGGAAATTGGGAATATTAAATTAAATGCACAATTTTTCCTCCCATGCAAATTCACAAATTCGCTCAACTCTATCCACAGAATTCAGATTAAAAATGCCTGTTCTACTACATTCTTTACAAATTTGGTTTGAGAATCAAATAAGATTATTTGGCAATTTGTTAATTTGTTCAATGCCAGTTAAATCATTATATCATTATATACACTAATAATATCATATAAATAATTATATCATTATATATAATAAAATATAAGAAAACAATATAATATAAATCATTATCACCATCATCATTATTTGTTTGGATTTTATGTATGATTTTATCATTATAGGGAATTCGGTGAGTTATTTCATTTAACAAATTAAGCTCTTACCCTTTCTACAAGAATCACAAAATCTCAGGAATAAAAAGAGATCTCAGAATTAATATAATTTAATGTAAACCATGATTTGAAATTTAAAAACTTAAGACATTTTCTTAGACCTAAAGTACAGTCAAATAACATCATATTTACAGAGAATTAAATTAGGAATCTTAAGTCACTGTAAGAAGAGTAGGAAATGTTTAAAGAACAAGGAGATAACAGTATCCTTCATCAATTTAATAATACACAAATGATCAAGTCACTCTCTGTACTAAAAAGACAAAGCTTCAAGAGCTCCCTAATTCCTGTAGAAGAGAATTTAAAACCTTCCTCTTGACAGTCAACATTTTCTATAATACAATTCTTATTTGCCTTTGCAGTCTTCTTTCATATTACTCATGCACTTTCTCTCTAAGGCAAAGTGACCTGCTCTTCTCCATATACAAAGGTATATCTTCTTCTGCTATTCTTTTGTAGAAGTAGTCCTCAAAGTATAGAATATAATCACTCTTCACTTAAGGTCCCACCTTCCAGACTAGTCTTTTTTTTTTTAAACTTTCCTTTTTATTAGTGTGTGACACTCATGTTACTGCTGGCTGTTCAGAATCTCTCTAGGAAAATGAAGAAAAAAAATTTTCCTTGACATTTAAGGTGGTATGAAAAGTGAAAATTAGTCTTAGCAGCCCTGCCCCAAATACAAAATATAAAACATTTCTTTCAACACATTATAGCTCTACATATCTACTGAATATAGCTTCCTGTTCCCTAAGTGACAACTTCGTTGAAATAACAACTACTTCAAGTTATATTGGGGAGAATATAATTTTAAAATTATATCTTTATGTTCTTTTAAAAATTAATAAAACTAGTTTCTTCATGCAATAATAGCTAGCAATCATATGGTGTTTTAAGGTTTGGAAAAAGCTTTACAAATATCTTATTTTATCCTTAAACAATTCAGTGAGATAGGTATATTGATCCTCATTTTACAGGTGAAGAAACTGAGGTGGACAAAGTTTAATCACAGACAATTAATCACACAAATAGTATTTGAGACTGAATTTGAACTCGAGGCTTTCCTGAATTCAATGCTTGATTTGAACTCAGGTTTTGATTGACTCCAGGCTCTATATTGTATGTACTATAAGGATATTTAGAATATAGCACCCAAGGATAGCTAGGTTTTCTCTCATGATTTAAATTGTATAACTGTGAGGTAGTGGAGAAAAATACTGACTTTGGAATAAAATGATCAGTGTTAAAATCCTGAATCTTCTACATGTATCTTGCCTTAGAATTTTGAACAAATTATATCTCAGTCCCCCATTTTCTTAACTGTAAAATAAGAGGAGATAGAGTTTTACATGATGCCTTGTAAAGAAGTTAGTTTTTATCTCTAATTCTGTGATCTTATTAGCTTAACAACCATATTAGTGTCCCCAGCTTCTAGCCTTAAGTAGGGCAGTATCTTGAGTAAAGCCTCTTAAGCTTTGATATCTTCAGTATTCTGCTGTCAATTGTCTTTTTGCAATGTTTTTGTCATTAGGTTGTAGGTTATTCAAGAGCAGAGATAATGCCTTCATTTTCTGCAAATCTCTTTAGCAGCTAGCTCAGGGCCTTATACACACAGGCAGCTAGATATTTGTTAAAGGAATGAAAGAGTCTCAGCAATTACCTTGGTTTCATTTGTGAAGGAAAAAGAAAATAATAAGGTTCCTGAGAAAGGAAAGCTTCTGTAGCTCCTTAAAAATGTGGACAATGAGGGCAGCACTTGAAGAGATTAAACATTTGACAGAAAAGGAATGCAAATGTGTCATAGAGTATCTATTCTACCAAAGTATTTGAGCATATGTCTGACATATTATGTGGTTGGCAAAATGTCCTTGAGAAAGATCAGAGATAGAGAATCAATGATTAGACCTTTATTTAAGCAGACTAATGACTACAGAACAGTTTAAAAAGACATTAAAAACTATGTCAACAGATCCCATTTCCCCAAGCTAATTACCAATAAGCAGTTCTAGCAGTCCTGTTATACAGCCATGAGAGTGTTTACCTTAATTTTCATAAGCCTACACTGTCATTGAAACATTTCTATCTGTTGCTTACATAAAAGTATATTAAACCTAAAAATGGAGACATTTCCCCAATTTGTCCTCTTATTCCCTGGGAAGTTATGCCTTTCTGGACAGACATCCAATGTTGCTGTTACACATTTATATATGAGTCAAGAGACACTAGAAAAAATACTTTTTGCATTCTTAAAAAATGAACAATTCTTTTTAATTTTTTGAAAGCTTTAAACCAAGAGTTCAAATGCTGAGTTCAAATCCTAATTCAGATGCTTATATGTTTTATCATCATAGGAAAGTCACTTAACTTTTCTTTGCCACAGTTTTAACCTCTGGTAAAAAAGGGATAAAAAATAGTACCTTCTTGGTTGTGAGAATAAAATAACATAAGTAAATTCATTTGCAAACTTTGAAGTGCCTAATGGCCAACTACTATTATAGTACTTTTGTTAAACTAAGGTCTGTCTGTTCCCTGTGCTCCATAGCTCTTTTTCAGTGAATAGAACACAAATTTCAATTTTAAGTGATTAATTTGAGACAATTTTGTAAGATTATGTTCAGAAACACTTTAACTTTGTTGTTTTCATTGTCTAGGAGGAAATGGAAACATTTCCATAAATATTTTTATGCTTGACATAGATACTTCTATCTTAACAAAGTATTTTTATTATGTTGAGGTTCTGAGTAACTAGATGGGGTTGACAGAAAATGTGAAGTGTTGGTAAAATTAATCCCTTAGGGTAGCAGGAAAGGACACTCACTGATGGAGATCAGTTTAATCCTAGAGTCCTACCCTCTGTGAAGGTTGCAGACAGCCCCATATTTCTATGTCTACTCAGAAATGTGATTTATGTTAATTCCTGAGGTCAAATTTTCCCTGTAACTCTATCCATGGATCACCCCTTCTTTGCTGAATCCCTTTTTGAGGTTATGGTCTGCCACATCACTCTGCCTCCTGTGTCTTTCCCCTTCCCTTCCAATCCCCCCATGCCACATGGTATTTCTTCTCTCATCTGCACAACATGTCTAATGATGTCTTTCTCCTTTTGGCTAATTCTTTTAAGTTGCTAAATCCCTTTTAGGATTTAGCCTGTCAACTCAGGACATACTCTCACATCATGAAGTGTTCCCTTTCTCCTGATCAACTGTGAGTTCCATTAGGGAACTTGTCTTTTCCATCATGAATTGTTAAAAATTCCTATCCTTGTTAACTCTATGCTCTCGTAACACTATTTCATAATACTACTCCTGGTGTCTATTGTATATCTTCATTAAAGACAAACCTCTTCTCCTAACTAAACCTACCTTTTGCCAAAGAGAATGGCCATTATGAATTCTTCACATGACTAAACCTCAGCCCTTGGTGCCTACATCAATCTCAACCTTTGGTGTTGAATCGAAACTCATCATTTGGAGCTAGAAATTGCTTTTCAAAATCACATCAATTATATGTGATTTATTTTTTTCTGTTAAAGTAAACATAAGATTATTCTCCTTTTAAATTTAGGCAAATTAAGATAGCTCAATTAACATATATAATTTGTAAAAACAGATCATTGAAAAAATTGTTCCATTGACATAGTTGAAAAAAATAATTTTTAAATTGTTCCTTATTTTGGAAGTCTTATTAAATACACTGAAATATTCTTTTTCTTTTTTTTTTTAACATTTTTTTTTTTTGAGAGGAATATCTAGCAGGGGTCCTCAAACTACATACAGCCTGTGGGCCAGATGCGGCAGGTGAGGACGACTATCCCCCTCACCCAGGGCTATGAAGTTTCTTTTTTTAAAGACCCACAAAACAAAGTTTGTTTTTACTATAGTCTGGCCCTCCAATAGTCTGAAGGACAGTGAACTGGCCCCCTATTTAAAAAGTTTGAGGACCCTGATAGAGTGAAGCCCTTTCAGGAAGCCTGCAGATTATTTTTGCAAAACATTCACATTCTTACATGATCACTTGTCTAACAATTCAACAAAGCACAAAACTTTTATCCCTAAAGCAACCATCACCCACCCCCCTGTCTCTTCCTTCCATTGGGTGGACTGGACTTCAGAGTTCACGCTATGAACTTAAGAAACTTTACACATTTAAAAAAAAAAAAAAAAAAAAAAAAAAAAGGAGAGTCAAAAGAGAGGTCCTCAGAGAGGGAGTAAAGTTGAAACATTTGGTACCAGTTCCTTCTTTGTCACAGGAGGAATTGTTAGACAAGTGATCATGTAAGAATGTGAATGTTTTGCAAGAATTGAGTATTCCCTGAACATTGTTTCTGAGCATCATGTGGGAAGTACCCTTTCTCATGAGAAAGAGAATAAATCCGTTTTTGCTTCTCTATTCGAGTTTGTCTCTTTATAGAATATCCCATTGGAAGTATTCCACACAATCTTAATGGTAGAATAGAGTTTTGTAGAAAGAAAATTTCTGCTAAAAATCAGGTAAAAGTCAGAATGGGTGATTAGATCAATTTAGAGGTTCCTTTCAAATCTGAGAATTGAAAAAGTATGAAATTATATATTACATACGGATTGCAATGTGGCATAAAGGAGATATATTCTTAAGAGTCCTGAATTCAAATATTGATTCTGAAAATTACCAGCTTCTGTGAATATGAGATGTGACAGTCTCTTAAAATATTTCCTCTAATACTTTCTATAGCAAACTGTAAAACACCATTCATGTTAGCCCTTTTCTTAGGTCTCTCTTAATTTTTGTTATGTTAAACAGTGATCAAATGTGAACAAGAAAAAAATTAGCTTGGATAGATGGATCAAGAGTTCCCTATATAAGCAAACTGAGAAATGGTCAAAGGATATGAACAGGCAGTTTTCAGATGAAGAAATTAAAATTGCCTACATTTATATGAAAAAATGGTCTAAATCACTATTAAAGAAATACAAATTAAAACAACCCTGAGGTACCATAACACATCTATCAGATTGCCTAATATGACAGAAAAGGAAATAGATAGATGTTGGAAGAGATGTAGGAAAACTGGGACACTAATGAACTCTTGTTGGAGTTATGAACTGATCCAATCATTCTGGAGAGCAATTTGGAATTGTGTAGGTCATGTGTTAGACCCGCTTTCCTAGTTTAATTAATGAGAGACATCTTCAGGTACAAAGAGAAAGCATTTATTTAGTCCCTGCAGGAAGAGGCCCAGACACACACCTAGAAGCCCTCCCAGCTCCTGCCATGTGCTCATGGAATCTGACCAGCTTCTGGCTTGTTGGGGATTTAAAAAGCAAAAGACCCAAGCCTATTCATTGGATATACCAAAAGGACATAACCATCCTTGACCAATGTTGTCTGCTTCCTATGGGTTATGTAACTTCCTGTAACTTCACTAAATTTATGTGAATTCCTGCATCCCAGGGTTCAAGATCTGGGAATAGGGATCATGTGACTTAGTCTCAAACTGAGAAAACTTCATCCAATCAGTCCCATTCAGAGTTATATGCAAAAGGTTATAAGACTGCATATCCTTTGATTCAGCAATACCATTACTAGCTCTGTATCCCAAAGAAATCATAAAAAAGGGAAAAGTACCCACATATGCAACAATAAAGCCATCTTTTGAGATGGAAAAGAATTGGAAATTGAGGTGGATGTTCATATATTGGGAGAATGGCTGGACAAAGTGTGGTATATGAATGTAATGGAATTCTATCATGCTTTTTAAAAATAATGAGTAGGTGGTTTTCAGAAAATTGTAGAAAGATTTACATGAGCCAATGATGAGTAAAGAGAGCAGAATCAGGAAAATATTATACATATATATATATATATATATATACACACACACACAGTAAAAGAATAAAAGCACCAATTTTGTGATGATCAGCTATGATGTACTTAATTCTTCTCAACAATATAATGATCCAAGACACTCCAAAGGACAAGTGATGGAAAATGCTGACTATATCCAGAGAAAGAACTTTGTAGTAGGAATGCAGATTAAAGTATATTTTTCCACTCTTTTGCTGTTGTTTTTTTTTCTTGGAGGTTTGCGCTTTGGTTTGATTCTTCTTTTATAACATGACTAACATGGAAATATGTTTAATATGATTTATATATATAAAACCTATATCACATTGGGAGAGGAGACAAAAATATTTTGGAATTCAAAAATCTTATAAAAGTAAATGTTGAAAACAAAAATAGTATTAGATTGTTTGTGTACTTTATTTCTTTCAAGCTGACATTTTGCATGTAGATCTGCAGTCAGAATTGTGCTCATCTGGGTATTAGTTAACAAAAATTATAAAGACAGAAACCACAAGGCTGAGTGAGGAGAATTGTGTTGTGGTGCATTGCCATGGCTTTTTAGGTTCAATTTTCATTTATGAGAGAAGGGGTCCATTTCATAGAAATCACAAGACACCTTGGAGCCTCAGAGAATAAGGAAGTAAGTCATTTTCCAGTTCCCCAGATCCGGATGGTTGTGCAAAATTTCTGTCCAAGCTTAAGTCAGTTCTGCCAGCACAGCAGAGGGAATTTTGGGTTAAGCAAGCATAGTCTGCAAAAGATCTTATAATGCCGGAGAAACTGAGCAAGACAGAGATTAGAGACCAATTCACAGTTTATTAAATGGAGAGATAGGGACCAAATGGATCTATGGTTAGTCCAAGGGCTGAATGAGACTATCATCTCAAAGAATCCAGCCATGAGTATCAGGACAGCAAGATTTTTATAGGATAACAAGAACAATTGACATAATGGGGGAGGTACCTGGATGGGATAACCTAATGGGGGGAGGCACCTAAGATGACACAATGGAGGGAGGTACTGGAGAGGTGACTGATATTCTAATGATGTCTAAAATGGATAGATCTTTATCCTGTCAAACATTAAGAAGGAATGATCATAGCCAAAGATATAAAACCTTTATCTCATCAAACATTAAGAGGAAAAGATTATAACCTGAGGCAGAGTAATTAAAGAGGACAATTGGAGAAACTAAGTCAGAACATTAAAAGGGAACTGTGGCAGAACATTCCCTCTAGCTTGCAAGTCAAATCTGTCTCTGGATTGAATGATTCCCACTGATCCAGTCTCCTCTGGACCTTAAGGAAAGTAAGGAAGCTTATGCAAATCAGGGAGGTTAATAAAGTTATTAGTCATTCTATTGAGATTACTATGCACAGCCTCTTCCAGTACCAGGTCACAATAATGAAAGGGTTACCCAACAAAATGATGAGGTATAGCATGATACCCAAAAGATATATTGAGGTTATTGGTGGGTCTTATTCATTGTTTCAAAAGAATATGTAATTGGCTAAGATGGCAGAAGAAAATGATGATGATTGTTGGAGGGGATGCGGGGAAAACTGGGACATTGATGCATTGTTGGTGGAGTTGTGAACGAATTTGGATTCCAAAATTCTCCATTCTGGAGAGCAATCTGGAATTATGCCCAAAAAGTTATCAAACTGTGTATACCCTTTGATCCAGCAGTGCTACTACTGGGCTTATACCCCAAAGAGATACTAAAGAAGGGAAAGGGACCTGTATGTGCCAAAATGTTTGTGGCACCCCTTTTTGTAGTGGCTAGAAACTGGAAAATGAATGGGTGCCCATCAATTGGAGAATGTTGGGTGAATTGTGGTATATGAATGTTATGGAATATTATTGTTCTGTAAGAAATGACCAGCAGGAGGAATACAGAGAGGCTTGGAGAGATTTACATGAACTGATGCTAACTAAGTGAAATGAGCAGAGGCAGGAGATCATTATATACTTCAACAACAATACTGTATGAAGATGTGTTCTGATGGAAGTGGATTTCTTTGACAAAGGGAAGATCTAACTCAGTTTCAATTGATCAATAATGGACAGAAGCAGCTACACTCAAAGAAAGAGCACTGGGAAATGAATGTAAACTGTTTGCATTTTTGTTTTTCTTCCCAGGTTATTTTTACCTTCTGAATCCAATTCTCCCTGTGCAACAAGAGAACTGTTTGGTTCTGCACACATATATTGTATCTAGGATATACTGAGACATATTCAACATATATAGGACTGCTTGCCATCTAGGGGAGGGAGTAGATGGAGGGAGGGGAAAAATAGGAACAGAAGTGAGTGCAAGGGATAATGTTGTAAAAAATTACCCTGGCATGGATTCTGTCAATAAAAAGTTATTATAAAAAAAAAAAATGAATCTGTAAGCTTAAGCATGCATAAGGGTTTTTAACAAGGATAAGGATAAACAATTAAGAAGAGATTTGACATTATAACTTTTCTTTCTGATTGGATATTGTAAACCTCCTCTTGGGGGTGGGACTATAATCAAAAGTTCAGTAGAATCAAAAAACAACTTAAGAACAAAAGGCCCCCTTAAGACTGAGAGGATTCTATCTGTGCTCTTCTCTGCTTGCCTCAGGGAGTATTATATAATTTTATGAGTGCTTCAGACTTTCTCTGCTAATGCCCATACAACTACTCTAGACCTCATCAATTCCATTTTCACATTGGCTAAAACCAATGGATAGAAGTGGGTAAGAGGATCAATTTATTTGTGGTGCACTCACCTCCAGAGGAAAGTGTCAGATGGTTTCTAATATGCTGAAAGAGAAGGAAACCCCATCAGTGAAACTTTTACTCTTATAGATAGACAGGGAAAGAAGCATGTCTATGGAAAGTACTATCCCTGCCTGATAATTCCTTCTAAATTTCTTATCTGGATTAAGGTAAAGCCTTCATGGTCCTTGCTTACCTGTTACTCTGGTTTCATATGTCTATAATGCTATTTTGTTATTTTACTATATTCCCTTCCTTTTTTTCTAACCTTAGATTAAAGGCAGAGTGGTGTTTTGGGGATATCAGAAGAGAAACTTTCTCCCCCCCAGAGATTATTGTTCTTGAAAAATGTCATTCTTATTTTGATAGTTCAAATGGGCTTTGAGGCCCTGATACTAGTCAATACCTTGTGCTAATTCATCAGGACTCATTTGACTTGTCTTTCTTTTGGAAACTTAATAACAATATATATATATATATATATATGTATATACATATGTGTGTGTGTGTGTGTGTGTGTGTGTGTGAGACAAATCATTTTGGACCTGTTTTCTTGTATGAAAAATCAGAATTGGAGTAAATAATATTTGATCTTCCTTTTGGATTTAAATGTAGAATATAATCCATTACTTGTAATGCCAGTATAACTTGACAGGATGAATAGTAAGTATTCATTTACTTATGCTGTGAAAATTGCTAAGGGAGACCCAAACTTTAAAAGGAAAATTAATCCTGTCCTCAAAGAGCTTAAATTTGGATGGATAAGGATGAGGTCCTGAATGGTGTGTTGGACAGAGAGAAACTAAAGAACTGATCCCATTGGCAAGCAGAGAGAAGGAACTTGTAGAGATCAGTTTAGCTTCATGGCCCCATACTCTAGGGAGGCCATCCAGTCATAAAACCAAATTATGTCAAATCCCTAAGACCCACCCTCTATAGAGGTGGCCTCTCCAGAAGTCTCAACTCCCTGTGCTCTGTCAGAAATCCCAGTTGTGACACAGTTACCTTTATAATGTCCTGGCCTAATTTCCCTAATTGTCCTATTCAGTTACTCTGCCTCAGGTTATAACCATTCCCTCTTAATGATTGATAGGATAAAGGTCTTTTATCTTAGACCTCAGGCTACAACCATTCCCTCTTTTTTTTTTTTATTTATTTAATAGCCTTTTATTTACAGGTTATATGTATGGGTAACTTTACAGCATTGACAATTGCCAAACCTCTTGTTCCAATTTTTCCCCTCCTCCCCACCCCCTCCCCCAGATGGAAGGATGACCAGTAGATGCTAAATATATTAAAATATAAATTAGATACACAATAAGTATACATGACCAAACTGTTATTTTGCTGTACAAAAAGAATCAGATTCTGAAATATTGTACAATTAGCCTATGAATGAAGGAAATCCAAAATGCAGGTGGGCATGAATATAGGGATTGGGAATTCAGTGTAATGGTTTTTAATCATCTCCCAGAGTTCTTTCTCTGGGTAGCTGGTTCAGTTCATTACTGCTCCATTGGAACTGATTTGGTTCATTTCATTGCTGAGGATGGCCAGGTCCATCAGAATTGGTTATCATATAGTATTGTTGTTGAAGTATATAATGATCTCTTGGCCCTGCTCATTTCACTCAGCATCAGTTCGTGTAAGTCTCTCCAGGCCTTTCTGAAAATTCTGTTGGTCATTTCTTACCGAACAATAATATTCCATAATATTCATATACTACAATTTATTCAGCCATTCTCCAATTGATGGGCATCCACTTGGTTTCCAGTTTCTACCCACTACAAAAAGGGCTGCCACAAACATTCGTGAACATACAGGTCCCTTTCCCTTCTTAAAGATCTCTTTAGGATATAAGCCCAGTAGTAACACTGCTAGATCAAAGGGTATGCACAGTTTGATAACTTTTTGAGCATAGTTCCAAATAGCTCTCCAGAATGGTTGGATGTATTCACAATTCCACCAACAATGTATTAGTGTCCCTGTTTTCCCATATCCCCTCCAACATTCCACATTATCTTTTCCTGTCATTCTAGCCAGTCTGACAAGCGTGTAGTGGTATCTTAGAGTTGTCTTAATTTGCATTTCTCTGATTAATAATGACTTGGAGCATCTTTTCATATGGCTAGAAATAGTTTCAATTTCTTCATCTGAGAATTGTCTGTTCATATCCTTTGACCATTTATCAACTGGAGAATGGCTTGATTTCTTATAAATTAGTGTCAATTATCTATATATTTTGGAAATGAGGCCTTTATCAGAACCTTTGACTGTAAAAATATTTTCCCAGTTTGTTGCTTCCCTTCTAATCTTGTCTGCATTAGTTTTGTTTGTACAAAAACTTTTCAGTTTGATATAATCAAAATTTTCTATTTTGTGATCAGTAATGATCTCTAGTTCTTCTTTGGTCATAAATTCCTTCCTCTTTCACAGGTCTGAGAGGTAAACTATCCTGTGTTCCTCTAATTTATTTATAATTTCATTCTTTATGCCTAGGTCATGAACCCATTTTGACCTTATCTTGGTGTACAGTGTTAAGTGTGGATCAATGTCTAGTTTGTGCCATACTAGTTTCCAATTTTCCCAGCAATTTTTGTCAAACAGTAAGTTCTTATCCCAAAAGCTGGGGTTTTTGCAACTATTCCCTCTTAATGTTTGATGGGAAAAAGGTCTTTATCCATTTTAGACATTATTAGAATATGAGGAGCCTCTCCAGTACCTCCCTCCATTACATCATCCTAGGTGCCTCCCTCAATTATGTTATCCTAGATGTCTGCCCCCATTAGGCCATCCCCATCCAGGTACCTCCCCCATTATGTCATCATTCTTGTTATCCTATAAAAGAATCTTGTATCTGACATTCATTGCTGGATTCTTGGAGACAATAGTCTCATTCAGCCCTGGGACCAAACCAAGGATCCATTTGGTTCCAGTACACCTTTCCCTTTTAAACAAATTATTAAATACTCTCTAATTTCAATCTTGTTTCAGTTTTACATAATCATGTCCTTAAGGTTAAATTTTTCCTATAAAATCTGTAAAATTCAGACTAGCTTCCTGGAGGCCTCAGTTACAGCCGGAGTCAGGATAAGTAAAAGTCCTTGGTCTTTAGGGGGAAAAGAAAAGGAGACAAGACAAAACTGCTATGAGGCTTCTGGATTCTGGAGTCCAAAGTCACCACCTCTCTTCTCCTAGTCCTGCCGGGCAAGTGAAGTCCTCTGGCCTTTCTCACCCCACCCCCTAATCCTTACCTACAATTCTTTTAACATCAAACATTAAGCCAGCATTAACTGTGAGGAGAGCAATTCCAAACATACATTAATAGAGTCATTGTTCAATAGGTAATTAGTCTTAAGTGCTTGGTTGTCTGATTCAAGTGCACCTATTCAGAGTTTCAGCCCTTTTAAAAAAAATCTGCTTATGGGCCAGCCTGTGGCTGTTTCCTTCCTTTGGCACTTCCACTACTGCATTCTGTCTCCTGGTATCTTTTCCCTCTACCCTCCTCCATGCCACATGGTCTTTTTTTAATCCCACCATGCCTTGTGGTGTCTCTCCTGACCTTACCTCTGTTTATAGCTAACTAGGTCTTTTGGAGTTCTAAGTCCCTTTCAGGATTTAACCTGCCAGCTAAGGTTATGCCCCAAACTCATGGGGTGTTTCCTTTCTCCTGGTAAATTAATCATTACTTATTATTAAAAACCCTTTTCTCTGCTCTAAAACTCTATTTCATATTTACCATCTTTTTTTGTATCCCTTCATTTTGTCTATAACCTCTTCCCTAAATAAACCTACCTTTTATCAAAGGGAATGACCATTGTGAATTCTTTACATGACCAAACACCAACTACAATTATCTGATACCTACATCACCACATCAGATAGGATAATTAAAGATTTAAGGCAAAATTAAATTTTTCTGTAGTCTAAATGCAGAAGACCTAGTGGGGAATCAAGTAAGAATTCTTTAAAGGTACCTAAATTGAACTTTAAATACAAAGAAAGTCAACAAATAAAGATGATAGGGAAGCTCACTTAAGGCAAAAGAATTTGCATGAATATCAATGATAGTTGTGAGAATATAGACTTCTTTGGCTGCAGCCAAATAAGCTTGATTTTTTTTTTTTTTTTTCCAGCATGCAAGAAGTAAAGTCTCCAGATTTTAGGGTCAAAAAAGTACAGAGATAGAATTTGAACCCATCCAATCAAGAAGCCAAATCTTTCCCCTGAGGCAGATTGTACTAAAACTAAATCTTCAAATAAACACTTTTGATCTTTTCAATCTCTTAACCATAATTTAAAGATAACCCATAAGGTGATTAAGGCTGTGTAAGAATTACAGAATGGCATTTTTTTACCTAATCAAAGAAGGAAAGAAAAATCCTATCTGGAAGGGGAAGACCCTCAGAGTTTTTCAACAAAACAGAAGCAATTGCTGTTTACATTCACTCAGAGCCAATCTGGGTTCAAACTGTTGAGGTTCAAGAGAAGACCTCAAAACGTTGTGACATGTTTCAAAAGAATTTGCAGGCTTAAACCCATATTGAATTCAAAGGGCAAAGTTTACTGTTATTAGAATGTCAATTGAAGTAGACTGAATTCCAAAAGGATTTAGCAAAGAACCAGGAGCAATAAGATAAATTTATATGAAAAAGACAGATCAGGTGCTTCATGCCACTGATATGCTAATTTTATGGCTTAGAGGTAGAAGTGAGGAGTGGTCTCAGGATTTGATTATCACTGACCAGCAGATTATGTATGACAATCAGTAATGTTTGTAGGACTATTATAAGGCCTGAAGACTTTAAAATCATTGATAGACAGATTGTTAGAACAATAGCACACTCAGGACAGCAGACTTTAGAATTATCGCTATATTTTCCCTAGAAGTTGTACTATCTCAAAACTAGTACCAAGAAGTAGTTTTTGGAAACTTAAAAACTACATAAACTACAAGTCCTCTGGGCCTCAGTTTTCTTGTCTCCCCTTCCAGATACCAGGAGACAGAGTGCAGTAGTGGACTGAACCAAAGGAAGGCAATAAGCATAGGATGGCCCATGAGTAGATTTTATGGAAAAATTTAAACTCAAGGACATGACTGGGATTTCTGACAGAGCACAGCAAGGTGAGACTTCTGGAGATACAGGGTTATCTCCTCTCCTTCTGATTTATATCTTGCCACTAGAGCCATAAGGCACAAGAGGGGAAATTAAAGCTGGTGACTATGTTCAGTTCACCCTCATTTAAATCTAACTTACTTGAATGTCTAGGCATCACCTCCCAGAAGTTTTGGGCCTCTTCCAGAACAAAAGACAAACAAGAACAAACAAAGGAAACCAAACAGACCAGCTGAATTAAGCTATCTGGTTAAGTAGGACTGCTATTTGGATTTCCTTCAATTTTTGATGTAAACTAACAGCTCAGTTTCTTAGGACTTCTTGTTAAACATTATCAATTAACATGTATAAATGAAGTTTCTTCTTTTCTTTTAAGTTTTTAAGATGATTTGTCAGATAAGACATTACAAATCATAGGTAAGATTTTTGCTAAACTACCCTATAGTGCCTCCTCCTAAGACAATTTTGCTTCTTTTCATACAAGAGGGAGAGAATTTTAGCCATGGACATTTTCAGTGCAAAAAAAAGCAAAAATGAAAACTACATGTTCTAAGAGTTCTTCAAAGAATGTATATTCTGTTGTATTTGTGTGTTGACAGTTGTGACAGATGTTTTCATGAGAGAGAGTTAGTAACTGGGAGAGGTGAAGGGATATCAGATCTTTCTTTGATTGACATTTACCCACATGTCTATTCTATTACAAGCTAAGAACTTCTTTATTGTGAATTTGAGCCATAAGTGGGGATCACTCGTCATGGGTGATAATAATATTTACTGTTCAGAATGCTTTCCTATAATATTGTCTTTTACAAAATTATTTTTAAGTGCTTCTGATTATGACCTCATCAAAGGATTTAACATTATCAGGTGTTTTTGTTTTATTTTGTTTTGTTTTCCCCATAAGCTAGCCTCTCAATATGAATGTGGATCCCAATATATTATTAGAACAATTCATAATGGTTACTACGAATAAGTATCTTTTAAAAATTTCCTTCAATATTTTATCTGTCAGATTAACATAAAGCATTAGTTAAAAATAAATTCATTATTAAAACTCCTATGATAATGGTATTATATACTAGAGAAAGATAGAATGAATTTCCACTCTTCAGAAATAGTTTTTATTAATTTGGTGAAATAATCTTGCACACTTGCACACAAAAGAATATATAGCTCATACTATGCAGATCTCAGAAAATCATATCATTTGTTGACAGCAAAAAAAGACAGCTGGGATAATTGGCAAATGATTCTATTCAGTAACTTAGCTGCCTTGCCATCAAATGTTTATTCTACAAACATCTGTAACACTGCAGGCAACAGCTTCTTTTTTTAGTCTAATTTATATCTTAAGATAAGTGTTGAGTAATTTATTTCCCAGTAAAAATAGGGAAAAAAAGAACATTTCTACTTATTATGTTAAATTGATTCATACTATGGAATACTGAAAATATTTTTAACATATATCAAGTTGTGCAGGTGCCTCCACGAGTATTTCAAACTGAATAAAATTAGTCAAAGAATGTTATGTTGTATTATACTTGAATTTATTACAGCTTAATGCAATACAAAAATTGACATTTTTGAACTTGCTTTTTAATTTTGCTTACCAAAAATGAGATCACTTGGATTGGTCAAATCCTAGCAAATATCAATGACCATAACTTAAATTATATATATTTATATTGTTTACATAGTGCTAAGGTTTGTGATATGCTTTGCATGTTGAACATTATATATTTAACTCTTTGAAGGAGGTACAAAAGATATTTTGTTTTAACCAATTTATAAGCTAAGAAACTGAGCTTTAAAAAAATTAAAGTTGTTTGACTGACAATAAAGCTAAGTAATTGAACATGCTGAGATATGAAATCTTCATGGTTTTAAGTCTAGATTTCACCTCCAAGTTAGATATATTAGTGCCAAATGCATGTTAGATGATGAATATGTCTGGATCTGCTCATGAGAGTGCTACGGGTGCCAGCCCCATACCTTGATTCAGAGACAAGAAGTGAGGAGGCAGGACTCAGTAGAGTGGTGAAAACAGGAGTCCAAATTATTCAGGATTACACCAGTGCTAATATACATGTATCTAAGGTTTACATAATCAGTTACACATACCTAAATTCCCAGTTAGATACTACTACCGTTATATTTTAACAATAGTCCATACATCATACATAAAGATATCCAGATAGCAAATAACTCTGATTTGATTTTCTATTTTCCTTTGGTGTTTTCATCTCCCTTCCTGAGATGTCAGGGAGGGCATGACCACCTTCTTTTTATGGTGTTTTCACTCCTTTTTTGAGCAGTCAGGGAAGGCGTGATCACCTTTTTGGGGGTTCTCACCTCCTTGAGAAGTTAGGGAGGTCATGACCACCTATGTTCTAAATCAAAAGAAAAGGGGAGATGTTGGAATCTTTACAAAGTGTTAAGCCATTACAGTTGATAGAGACAATAATTATTTAATTTAGCTTGGTTCAATATGATTGATTTGATCTTAGAAGGAGATATTTTGGGCCAGAATTTGAAACAAGGTATGAAACAAGGTGTACATAAATCCATTAATATGGGAGGCATTACACATAGTTATATAAGCATATAGCAATATAACACAGGCTAGTAGTAATGTAACAAATAACATGAATTAACATGAGAATTTACACATTTACACATTGTCCATTAGTTTATGTGCCAGGAATTCAATAATTCCTATAAGCTTTGAAGTAAACAATTTTTCATAACATGAATCAACATACAGAATTATATATGTCCATAAGTCCTAAAATTAGTCCCAAAGGAATCCATTGTCCATTAGTTCATGTGCCAAGAATCCAATAATTCCTGTAAGCTCTGAAGTACTGCAATAGTCTCATCAACAATTTTTCATCTCAAGAAATCTAATGATCCCTGCTGAAACAGTCTCATATTGTGTCAGGGAATCCAATGATTCATGAAGATTTTAAAAGTTATTTTAACAGTCTCATTATCAGCCATGCTCTTTCAGTATCAGATGTTTCTTGAATCTTCAAATAATTATTGTCTCTATCAACTCTAATGGCTTAACACTTTGTAAAGATTCCAACAGAAACAGATAATAGGATGTCTGGAAGATGTTCTCCAGACACATTTTTTAGAGGTCAATAATCACGTTTTCCTCCAAATATTCTTGGTACTAGTAATCTGCAAAGTTAGATATAAGTCCTGACTACTCAAAAGGCCTGCCACCTGCAGAGGGGATTGTGTGGGACGTAAAAAGACCCCTACCCAAAAATGACTACTCAGAGATCACTCATAGAAAGCAGAATTATTTATTATAGTGTCTCATGAGAGGCAGAGCAGTCCCACTGAGAAACAGATTCACAATAGAAGGCCCACTCCCTTGAGAGTGTTCATGGTTTTTATACATTCCAGACAAAGAACCCCAAAAATCCCACCCTCTATATGTTGTGATTGGCTACATAAGTCTCTATTTCCCTGTTTGGTCAGTATAATGCAGTAGATAAGATTATGCTTTAGCTTCTTCAGCCACTATACATTTTTAATCCCTTCTTTGGATAATGGAATGTAGTCCAGGCCTTATCTAAAATTATGTGACCCCTGAGAAGCGAAAACTGAGGCCTTAAGCCTTTAACTAATTTAACAGTCTATGTGCTTGATCTCTAAGTTCTTCACCTTTTCCATATAAGATGGAGAAGCAGACCTAGATTGGTTAGCAAAGTTCTCCAAGGACAAAAGGGTCTTATACCTTTTCTAGGCATCCCTTTACTATCTGTGGTCCTCAAAATGTTTCCATTATCTTCTCTTCATGTGGTATCTCTTCAAAAGACAAATAATCTCCATGTAGATATCATGCTCCATTATCTATTAAAGAACACTTTATTTTTTCACATGTTAAATCAGATCACAAATTGCAAAGGGATTATAGATCTTCATTAGTAGAAGAATTTTCTTAACAAAATATTCCCTATATTTATTAAAAAAAGAGGGCTAGAAAAAAATAAAGAAAAATGGAGCAAAAAAGGAAAGGAAGGAAAAAAGGAGAAAAGAAACAGGAACCATTGTTTACTATTAATTTAATTAATAATAATAATAGTGTAGTAGAAAGAACAATAGATTTATATTCACAAAAAACATATTTATATCTAGACTCCAGGCCTGGGTGAAGTTAATTAAGTCATTTAGCATTATAAACTTTGGTTTCTTCATCTAAAAAATGATTAAAATGTAAAAGATGACATTTATTGCTTTTTTTCAGCTCAATATCTATGAATTTATGATCATAGGAATATTTTAGTCTAGCATAGAGGTTGTTATTCTGAAGATATGGAGTATGGACATGTCCAGGTTTGAAGGTGATAGCTCACAAATCTAGGGGCTTCACAAAAGGACCAGTATGGAGAGAATGTACTAAAGTATTAAATATATAACATGAATCAGTCATGGGGCAGAAAATTGTTCTCATAAACAAAAAGGAAATATACACATATATTAAACACATACATATATGCACATATGTAAGAGATTCAGAAGCATAAATTAACAGAACAGATTTCAGAAATAATTTATAACTTTTTATAGTCTACTTAGAGAGTGATACTTAAATCTCATTAGAGCATAAAAGTTTCACTGCTAAGGAAGTATTTACAATTTCACCTTTGCCTAGCACTGTTCCAACCATTCCTCCTATATCTCTATTGGTAAAATAGCTAAATTGAACCCAATATTCCTGATGACCAATTTCTGTAATGAAGAGGTTTTTAGGTGGTGTGTAATAATATTCCTGTTTCCTTAAATATTTATGCTTACTCCTCTCTCTTCCTGATATAGTGAATTTAGCAAATTGTTTAGCTAATGAGAGGATAGATTGTTAACACTTGTCATTGATCAAGATTAGGGACCAGGAAGCCTTATTTCATTAACTCTTTCATATCTAACCTGTATTTCAAGGTCATTTTGTTTAGTACTTATTTGCTTGATTTAAACAAAGTTCATTATAAATTTGTTAGCTTAAAGCCCTCTATAGCTGTTCTCCCTCTCCCTCTCCCTCTCACTTATCATTTTAAAAGTCAAATAGTTTATGATTCCCTGATTTTGACAAAATTCATCAGTTTGCTTACTCTACTCCTAATCTTATTGTACTCAAGTTCCTTGGATTATGATTTTGAAAATTAGATTGCCTATTGAAAAATAGATGATCTTTTTTTATGTGAATATCAATTTCTCTGATGTAGATCATTACTGTTGCCTTCTCTTTTGCTTTGTTCATCTTTTTCCCTTATAAAACACATTTCTCTTAAAATTTGCTCTTAAAACTGAAGAAGAGTAATGTCTCAAGATACTCATCTTTTTTTCTTTCATTTTTGCTATAGGACTGAACACTTAATTTTATGACCATACATATCCTTGATAATTTTTGTATACCATTTTCCATTGACAAGTTATTACTAATGACATAACATAACTTCATATTTCTACTATTTATCTTTGCATTGCTCTCTAAGCTATTTATATTTTTTATTGCTAAGCCACAACATTCCCTGGTAACTATAATTTATCATTATATAGAAGTGGTTCTACTAAAGTCCTGCTCTGATTCTTCACTGTTATATAGAGATAGCTGTTAGTTTTTGAAGTCAGTGCCCCAGAATACAAGCTCTCTCAAGACTTAGAGTGTTTTAAATGCCTCAATTATGGTCCCCTAAGAGACTATGAACTGTTATCTGGGAATGAATTTGCATAAATTTACTAAGTTTCAATTTCATTAGGATAGACAATTCTTTTGCCATAGCAACAATTAAGGTATGAAATCCTGGAAGAGAATTGTGTAAACTAGTACACAATATATTACAGTAATTCTAAAATTTATGAATGATAGTTAAATGTCCTATTTTTAAGAGAGTACAGAAGCAAACTGATTACAGAGCCAGAAGGGAGTATGTCTAATGAATTCAATCTACATATAAAGAAATGAGGCTAAAATAAGTGAAGGTGACTTAGTCAAGATCACAAAGCTAATCAGTGAAATAGTTGTAACTCAGATATTTTGGATTTCAGGTGTGTGGAATAACATTTCAAGAGACAAAGTTTAAGCATGATCAGTCTACTTATTAGTTAGACTAGCAATGGAGGTCATTGTTCCCCAAAGATAACATCTGAAGGTCACAGGGCCCTTTAAATGCAGGTATGTCTTCCTTCTTATTAACCTCCCCTCCCCTAAGAAACATAGGCAATCCTGATTGATAGATGGTTTGGACTGATCATACCCTTCTCTGATATTGAATGCCAGTTGCTTCATGAGAGAGACAAGTGAATATGGCAGTCTTTTTTCATTCTGGTTCCCCCTGTTTTGGCTTCTCAGTGGTAGTCTAAGTTTCCCCAAATATTTGGTATAGGAAAAACAAGAATTAGAGTCATTTCCTGTACAGGGCCTTTGCTTAAAATGGCTTCTGTTTATATGGTAAATTAAAGCTAGTGGTTCTACTCAAGCTAGTTAATGAGCAGGTACCTTGAGGACCTTACTTAATTATATCCTTCAGAAACTGTCCACTCCTGAGTAACAGAGTTTGAGGAAATCATATGTATTCACAGAGAGATATTAGTTATTGAATAAGACAATATTAACTTTTCGTACAAATCTGTCCTCTTTACAACAAACTATATCAGCCTATAAATACAGGGTAGATTTGGTCTCTAAAAGATAAAAGTAAAGTTTGGTCTCTCAAAATTTTAAATGTGAAATAAGCTATTCAATGAAATCTAATCACCAGAACTCCCAAATACTCTAATCAAATAACCTGGGAAATCTTAGTGTTTTGCATGCACACATATGTCTGTATACATATATGTATACATACAAAAATATATATATATATATATATATATATAGTTAGTTTCATCATATAAAATTATCCTTTTAGTTTGCTATATTAATCTAAAATAACTTAGGTATCATTTGTTTTATATTAGCATGAACCTTCCTTCAATTAATTCATTTCTAGTGTAGCTTTTCCTTTATTTAATAAACATTATTTCATAGTTATAATCATTTAGTACATTTGTGTGTCTTTCTCATGGATATACAAGTATTTTATATATTTAGAGCTATTTTGAATAGTATTTTTCTATTTTTTTAGCTTTTACAGGTAATAGAGAGGCATTTTTTTTTTTTTGCAAATTCAGTATGTATAGTTTATTCAAGTAATTATTTTTAAATTTTAGCTGAACATCTAGAATTTTACAAAGCATATCATTCTATCATTTACAAAAAGCAATAATATTGTTTTATTAGTCTTCTTCCTTCACTTATTCTCCTATCTCTTTTCTCCTTCCCCCTCTCTTCTTGCTTTTTCTCCCATCTCCTTCCACTCTTCCATCCCCATGCTTCCCTCCATCTTTTCTTCTTCTTTCCTTACCCAACCTAGAGGATGGAATAGTGGAAACAGTTAAGAAGGCCACAGAGCAACCTGAAGAAGACATCATTGTATTGTGCCAGGACATGTACTCCAAGAGGGCCACTGACCAACAAGCTAAGAGCCACCACTGAACATTATAAACTTCTAGAAAATATGAATAAACTGACCAGCTTGAAATTATCTAGAAAAGAAAGATATTGCAGTAACATAAGTAGAAGCCTAAAGGATTTAAACCAGCAATACTAGTGCTCGAAACATACTTGACACTGAAAATCAGGTATTGAGGAAAAAATTTTAAAGGAGAATTAAGGAATCATCATAGCATTTCTGGTCAAAAGTGGGTTATTTAGGAAAAGAGAGCATGGAGCACAGAAGTGAGACAAGCTTTATACTTTGTAACAGTCCCCTCCCTTCACAGAATGGATTAGTCTTTTCCCTTTTGGGTTACAATATTTCTGATATGCCCATTGTATGTTTTCCCCTAAATATGCATAAACATTTCCCCCCTCTCTCCTCAAACATCTCAGGTTCAAAAAATGGCAGAAAACTCCTTCTACAGGAGTCAATATTCAATTATCTATTAAGCAAATGCACTAGCTATTTGGTCTTCAGGTCATTGACCTCTATTAGTTTAGATCAGCTATTATCTTTTTTATTTTTTTAAAGTGAAAATGCTATGTTATAGTCCACACTCAGTTCCCACAGTCCTGTCTCTCTGAATGTATATGTCTCTTTTCCTCACAAAATTATGGGAACTTATCTGAATTATGTCATTGTTGGAAAGAGCCATGTCCATCAGAATTGATCATTGGATAATATTGTTGTTGCCATGTATGATGATCTCCTGGTTTTATTCATTTCACTTAGCATCAACAGTTCATGTATGTCTCCCCAGTCCTCTCTAAAATCATTGCTGATCATTTCTTATAGAACAGTAATATTCCATAATATTCACATACCATAACTTATTCAGTCATTGTCCAACTGATAAGCATCGACTCAGTTTCCAGTTTCCTGCCACTACAAAAAGGGCTGCTGCAAACATTTTTGCACATATGGGTCCCTTTCCATCCTTTAAGATCTCTCTGAGAGAGATCTTAGTAGAAACTTAGTAGAGATCTCATTAGAAACACTTCTGGATCAAAGGGTATGCACAGTTTGATAACTTTTTGAGCATAATTCCAAATTGCTCTCCAAAATGGCTGGATCTGTTCACAATTCCAACAATGTATTATTGTTCCAGTTTTCCCACATTACCTCCAACATTCATCATTATCTTTTCCTGTCATTTCAGCCAATCTGAGAGATGTGTAGTGTTATCTTAGACTTGTCTTAATTTCCATTTCTTTGATCAATAGGATCAGATATTATCTTAAACTTGAGGTTTTCTCAAAACCACAAAACTTTTTCTGATTGCCTGAGTCTACCTGTGCCTTCCTAGCTCCTCAATTCCTTATTTGCTTAAGGCTTCTGAGAGATTGAAACTTAATTGTTTTGTGGGAATTTAATATTCTTAATGTCTCACATTCTGAAAATCCATTAGTCAGTGGTACTTATTATCTTACATTACCTGAAAGATTGCAACTGTTGTGCCACAGTTCCCTTTTAATGACTGACCCAGTTTCCCTAATTGTCCTATTCAGTTACTCTACCTCAGGTTATAACCATTCCCTCTTAATGTTTGATAGGATATAGGTCTTATATCTTAGACCTTAGGCTATACTTATTCCCTTTTAATGTTTGATTATTAAATACTCTCTAATCTCTGTCTTGCTCAGTTTCTCCAGCATTACACAACATTCTGTGGAAACCCAACTTTTCAGGATTTCTCATAGTAGCATTTCAGCTTTATCTAGATCAGATCACTTTAATTAAGGAGCAAGTAGCAGCTCTTGAACAAGGGAGCTTATACATTGGATGCATATTCAAAGAAACTAGAAGCAAAGCACAAGGTTAGAGAAATGGTAATAGAATTCTTTAGTACAAAAACATTAACTTTGAAAATATTTCATGAGAACTGAAATGAGTGAGAAGGAACTTATAAACTTTTATTCTTCGGATCCATAAAAAACAGCAGCACCTCTGTTCCAAGCAATAATCGCAGCTCAACCTTTAGTTGGATGAGTATCTTTGGGTATTCCAAGGAGCTCCACCTTATCTTGTGCTTCATTGTTTGCCCCGAAGCAAGGTTTAGAAATTAGGATCAATCCTCCAGAGAAGAGACACAGAAGAGCTGCTCTGATCTCTTTATCTCCTGCCCCACTTCTCCCTCTTTGACTCAGCTCTGAAAGTGTCCTCACCCCTATTTTTTAAAACACAAGCTGTTATGTAAAAAATATTTTATGTATCATTGATGTAAGCATGTGATTTTTAGTAGTAGCTAGAAGGCACGATAGAATGTTGTGGTCTACGATCAGGGAAGATTCATTGTTTTGAGTTCAGATCCACTCTTACAAGCTGTGTGAACTTGGGGAAGTCACTTAACTCTGTTTACCTCAAATTCTTCAAAAATGAACTAGAGAAGAAAATGGCACACAACTCCTCTATTGTTGTCAAGAGAACTCGAAATAGTATAGCAGAACTGGAAATGACTGAACAGCAAATGGGATTTTACTAATTTTCTTATTTTTTCTTTTTCTTTTTACATGCCTATTAAAAATCCAGTCTTTTGGATCAAAGGGTAGGCACAGTTTGACAGCTTTTTCAGCATACTTCCAAATTGCTTTCCAGAATGGTTGGATATATTCACAATTCCACCAACAATGTATCAGTGTCCCAGTTTTCCACATCCCCTCCAACATTCCACATTATCTTTCCCTGTCATTCTAACCAATCTGACTGGTGTGTAGTGATATCTCAGAGTTGTCTTAATTTGCTGAGAGTCTGATCTCAAGGTTGGTTGGAGAATCCAACCTGGTACCTACTTTGAATCAGGATCCCAGCCATCTCTCTGGGAAGCCAGATCCCAGACAAGCCCCTATAAATGTATGTGTTGGGTCAGGTGTAAGACCCCCTTTCCCAATTAACTAATCAGACATCATCAGATACAAAGAGAAAACATTTATTTAATCCCTACAGAGAGAGGCCCAGACACACCTGAGAGCCATCCCAACTCTGCCACATGCTCCTGGAACCTGACCAGCTTCCTGCTTGTCCAGGGTTTAAAAGCAAAAGACCTGAGCCTTCTCATTGGATAGACTAAAAGGACCATCCTTGACCAATGGTCATCAATGTTGGCTGCCTCCCACAGGTCATGTCACTTCCTAAAACTTCCTGTATCCCAGGGTTCAAAGTTCATCCATCCAGAGATCCTACGACCACCCTCTTTTCACCTCGACCCCCTCCCAGTCTCTGGGAACGGGGATCATGTGACTCAATACGAGAAATACTTCATTCAGTCAGTCAATGGTATATCTGTACTGTTGTCTATTTAACCTATTCCCCATGTGAGCAGGTTTTCAGAACTGTGAGCCTTCCTCTCTGCCCTATGTGCTTATGTTCAATATTTCTTTGTTTAGTCAATATAACATTGATATCTATGGGATTTCTTCTCCATTTTTTTTACAATTATCTCCAATGATTACAAAGTAATTTTTTTCCTTCTTCCTTATTATGCCTATTGTATAAAGCTTAAAAGTTTTTTCCCCTTTTGACCCCATTTTACCTGAGAAATTTTTGTGTGGTCCTGGGAATATAAGTATATAAAAAAGATATGCAAATCAGATATTTCCAAATCCTCTGATCACCTCAAGCTATTCTACTTAGATGCTTAAATCATATTGACCTCTAAATTCTTATTTCTCCCTAGTATGAAAAGGAAATGACTCAATCAAACTTTGTAGATATCATTGATTGATTTGCTTTAAATACTTTTCTCATTTTATGGTGACAAACAACAGTTCTGTCATTTATATTCTAATTTTTTTTAATAGCTTTTTATTTAGAAGGTATATGCATGGGTAATTTCACAACATTGACAATTGCCAAATCTTTTGTTCCAATTTTTCCCCTTCTTCCTCCCACCCCCTCCCCTAGATGGCAGGATGACCAGTAGATGTTAAATATATTAAAGTATAAATTAAATACAAAATAAGTTGTATTCTAATTTTAATATTATTCTATTCTCTTTACACAAATATTGGAAACATATCTCTGAAAACATTATCTCTTACTTTTCTTTCACTGGATTTAAATGATTCTGAAGGAGAGAGTATAGTTTTTGACTTTGCTCTGCTTCATTGATAATAAATTCATATGCAAATCAAGACATCACTCTCATAATGCCATTGCTCAAGAAGAAGGATGATCAACAATAGTTACATCCATGATCAATTAAAGCATTAAACATTTTTCATTTTTTTTTCTTACGCTCTCCCTTTTTGCCTATATTGTGGCTATTTTATATAGTCCTTGTAACAGCTTTTTCCTAATTGTATCTCATATAGACTTGTTAAGCATTCAAACTCAACTACAGAGAACTTTCATGGGCTGGCCATGTTGCATGAATGCCAACTTAGCTTGTTTCTTTAAAAAAGAAAGAAAGATAGAAAGAAAGAAAGAAAGAAAGAAAGAAAGAAAGAAAGAAAGAAAGAGAGAGAGAGAGAGAGAGAGAAAGAGAGAGAGAGAGAGAGAAAGAAAGAAAGAAAGAAAGAAAGAAAGAAAGAAAGAAAGAAAGAAAGAAAGAAAAGAAAGAAAAGAAAGAAAAGAAAGAAAAAGAAAGAAAGAAAGAAAACTATTTTACAGAGAACTCATACAAGGCAGGTACTCTCATTAAGGTCAGAAGTAATGGTACAAGGACACTCTCAAGGTTTCTCTGAAGAACTCCAGTGTCAGTTGTGAGACTTGGGAGACACTGGTACATGACTACCTAGCATGCTATCTAGTCATCAAGAAATGTGCTCTCCAAGGAAAGCACAATTGCTGTAGATCAAAAGAAACATGAGACAAGCAAATTTAGAGAAATCTCCCTCCTTAATGATCAAATGAACTATTTATGCTCAACCTGTGGTGAAATCGTTTAAGTTTTTATTAGTACAATCAGCCTCAAGCAAACAAACTGCATATTGATCCCAACATTCTAATGTCATTAGACATTAGAATTCTAGCACAAAGAATTAACCACAGTGACTATTCCTAATGCTTTTGTATTTAGACATAGGATCCTTGAAATATCACTTTCTGCTTTTTTGATTACTTCCTTCCACTCCCATCACTTCAAGTTTGAATTTCTATTATAGCTTCATGCTTCTGCCCTTTCCAATCCATGATCCAGACAACTGCCAAAATGATGTTCCTAAAAATCATGTCTGCAATTATTGATATCTGATTTTATTTATATAAAAACTTTTATAATTCTGTTTATATAGTTTCTTGGTTTGTTTTGGTAGGCATATTCCTAGTTACACTGTCTAGAGTTATTTTAAAGCAGTTTTTTTTTTTTTTTTTAACTATCTCTTTTTGAAGAATTTGGTTGTGATTGTATGGATTTACTTTATATTCCGCTACTTTGCTAAAATTATTTTTCAGGGAACTTTTTAGTTGAATCTTTGATATTTTCCAAAAAGATCATCATATCATCTGCAAAAAGATAATTGTATCACCTCATTCCTTATTCTTATTCTTTCAATTTCTTTTTCTTCTATTGATATTGCTAGTACTTCCAATACAATATTGGTGACAGTAACCAAATAAACAAATAAACTAATAAACAAATAACTGGTGACAATGACCATCCTTAGTTCACACTTGATCTTACTGGGAAGTCTTCTAGTTTATCTCCATTACAAATAATGTTTGCTGATGATTTAGATAAATGCTTTGTTTTTAAATATATAGATTTAAGGAAAATATATTTATACAAATACTTTCAAATATTGTTTTTCAGTAGAAATGAGTGTTGAACTTTATCCAAAATCTTTTCTGTATCTGTTGATAAAATCATTTTTTTAACTTTTATTATTGATATAAAATATATTAATTATTCAAGGATAAGCAGGGCCATTATAATGAAAGTGACAGTGTTACCCAAAATAATTCATATATTCAGGGTTATCCTACTTAAATTACAAAAAAAAAATTAATCAAGAGAAAAAATAACAAAATTAATTTTTAAAAGCAAAAAAGTCAAGAATTTCAAAGAAAATAATGACAAAAGTATAAAGGAAGGAGTTTTAGCAGCGCGCATTTAGGGTTAAATTCGCACATTTTAAACTATATTATAAGGCAGTAATTATCAGAACTATCTGGTACTGGCTAAGAAACAGAAAGGTAGATCAGTGGATTAAAATATGTACAGTTTACAGCAGTAAATAAACCTAAGTGTATTTAACAAGTATAAAAATTTAAGATTTTTGGGATAAGAACCACCTCACCCTTTAATAGTATAGTCCCTTTTAACTTTTTCAGGCTTTCTGAATTTTACACTTAGATGTGGTCCTGAACAATATTGCTTATCAGATTTATAGATAGTGAGTGATTTATGAATAAACAAGTGAGTAAGCAAATATCAAATGGATAATTTTGATAACATTAAATTAAAAAGATTTTGCACAGATAAAACAAATAGAGCCAAGAATAGAAGAAAAGCAGAAAATTAGGGAAAATTTAAAGAAAGTTTATCATCTAAAAATTTCATATCTAAAATTTTTAAGGTCAAATCTATAAGCCTGTAATTCCCCAATTGATAAGTAGTCAAGAATGTGAACAGGCAGTTTTCCAATGAAGACATCAAAACAACTTACAATCATGTAAAAACACTATAAATCTTTATTGATTAGAGAAGAACTGATTAAAACAATTTTGAAGTATCATTTTGTACTTAGCAGATTGCTAATACAATAGAAGATGAAAGTGACTAATGTTGTAGAATATGTGGAAAAATTAGAATGCTAATTCAATATAAAATAATCCAACCATTTGAGAGAGAAATTTGGAATTATGCCTAGAGTTATTTAACTACCTATACCCTTTGACCCATCAATACCAGTACTTGGTCTATTTCCAAAGTTGATTAGGGGAAAAGGAAATTTAAAAAAAAAAAGTTCTAATACATTTATAGCAATTCTCTGTGTTGGCAAAGAATTGGAAATTTCAGGGATGTCCATCAATTGGTGAATTATTGAACAAGTCATGGTATATTACTGTAATATAATACAACTATGTTATAAGAAATGATGAACTCGAGTTTTTTTTTTTAAAAAGAACAAAAAAGTAGCAGAACATCATATACAGTAACAGCTATATCATTTTAGGAAGAGTTAATTTTTTGTTTTTATAAACATCCATATTAATTGAAAAGGACATATGAAAAGAAATATTATCTGCATCCAGAGAAGAAATTGAAGAAGCATATAAAGAATAATTATACACATACACACATACACACAAACACACACACACACACATTTGGTATGGTAGCCAGTGGATTGGGGGAGAAAATTTGCTTTATGGTTTCATTGTATATTTGAAAATTGTGCTTAGTAGATTTGAAGTTTAATGAACAATCATCTTTATATTTTATTTTATTTTACTATGATGTGGAAATTGTATGTAGATTAAAAACAAAATTTTTAAAAATCGGTCTGACCATGTCACTTCCCTAGCCCATAATACCTCAGTTGCTCTGTTGCTTTTAGAATAAATGGGTGTATTTGGCATTAAGATCCTTCACAATATGGCTCTGATGAATCTTTAGACTAAAACTAAATAAATGGAACAAGCAAATAGACAACAATGAAAAACTGAGATAGACTGACGTTAAATGACTAATGTAATATCACACAGCTAGAAAGTGTCTTTAAAAGAATTGAGCTCAAGTACTTCCTGACTCTAAAGCCAACAACACTCTATACAATATATCAACTACCTGCCAAGTGTTCCCACTTTTATTCTTGATTAACATCAACTACTTGAGGGCAGTGACATAAAGTAGGTTCTTTAAAAATTCTTATTGATATTAATTATATCAATTCTTCTAATATCTTCCTAACCAACCCCCTGAATTTAGACTCTTATTCTTATTTATTCTGACATTATTTTAGGATTTTTTTTTAATTTGCTGTATTAATTCAAGGCTACTTTACTCTTTCAGGATTTGGCTAAAGAAAACAAAAAGGCAAATTGTCTACTTTGCAATAGAAATATGTAGGAATGTTCACTAGTAAACAGATCCTGAGGTCATTTGTCCACTTTTTTTTTTTTAAATTACAGTATCTTGGACATGTTTAAAAGAAGAAAAGAGAGAAATTCATGCTTTTATACAAGAGACAGTAGAACATTATTAGTTATTACTTTAATATAGGCAGTGTTATTCCTTCTTGATGAAGGGACTCACAATATCAACACAGCTGGAATAAAGAAATAATCAGAAAAAGAGAAGGAAGGCTATCTTTTCTGTTTAAGATGTAATTTGTCTATAACTTCCTTAAATTTGAAGGAGAGCTTTTGAATCAAAAGAAAATATTGTAAGAATAAAGTAAATATTATTAGTTGGGATTGCAACTATTAAGAATAGGTCACAGGAGATTTTTATGTCTTTCCCTCTTTCCCATATTTTTGACCTTGACCTACTATTTCATTTTTGTGTAAGGACTCCCATTTTAGGATCTCTGTACCAATTTATCAGATAAATCTATCTAGCAGTTAATAGGTTATTAATCTTTGAGAATGACCTAGACACTTAGAGATTGTGTAACAGCCATGATGCTAGTATCAGAGTATGTGTCAGAGCCAGATTTTGAACTGATTCTTAAAGTTTATTCACTATGCCAAATGCCTCTCCAGAAGCTATACACACCTTCTTATATTGCCTCAAAACATATGTTTCTAACACTATAGGTGTATAGTCTATGATATTGCAGAAAAAATGAAAGACTACCATGCAGAAAATGTTTTCCATTTCCACTGAGACCAAAACAAGAAGAAATTTATATAGCTAGACTTTCCAGCTATGCACAAACAAATATGTTCCCTGTGGAATGAGTTGAACTATTTAAAAGTTCTGTTTTTCTTCAAGTATCTCTAAAATCATATACACAATTATCTTTGGCATGTGTTTATATTCAGAAACAATAGAGGAAATGAGAAGATATCTTTGAGCCCCTTCATTGCTTATAGATATCATTATCCATACAATTTAATTGTTTAAATATCAATCCACTCTTAACTAATAATAGTTAAAAAAACAAAATATTTTAGAAATGGGATCTACTTCCTAGAAAAGGATAAGATTTTTAGATGTACCTATAGGACAGTGAATTCAGACATAAGAAAGAAATAATTGAAATATAGGTAAGCATTTATAAAATTATATTTTTACATTAATAATGTATGTACAAGTATTGGGTATAATGTGGAGTATTTGAATTGGGCAGAAATGTTAAAGTCACTGACAGTAAAAAGAAAGGTAATATAGAAATATCTTGAGTAAGCACAATAGTTTTTGTAATATATATTCATATATATATATTAATGTATGTACAAACACATGCAAATATATACATATATACATAAATTTAAGTATATATACATATATACACAAGGTGTGTGTGTGTGTGTGTGTGTGTGTGTGTGTGTGTGTATATATATACACTTCTTTTCACACAGGACATATATTACTGTGCTTATCTACAGTACCTGTGTACAGAATTGCCTATCAATTGGTAGGCTATGATTGAAGAAGACTTCTAGGCCAAAATAAAGGACTAGTTATCCAGCATATGTAAGAATTGTACATATATTATTGAATCTGGCTTATTATTTATGAAATGGTAAAAGTGATATAATTATAATGTGAAACTACAAGATGAACAGTCTGAATTACAGCACAGAAGAGCATATTACTATTTTTTTTTTCTAGAAAAGGCATGTCCTGAGACAGAACAAACCTCACAATATCTAGGTAGTTTAAGAATAGTCTAGGTAGTGATAAATACCTGTCAAGGCTTTTGAGAGTGCTGATAATTGGAAAGCTGATACTCTGACAACCAAATGAACAGCTTCATGTGGGTACTGGACATCTTGATTTGAAAATGAAATCAGTGCTGCCATTTTCACTTATGAATTTGAAAAATATTTTTAGGTCGTCTTTCTTATAGAACATACTCTATGAGATATTTTGGAAAGCTCCAAATACCAATTATGATAAAAATATATATTCCCTTATTAGTTATAACTAAAAAATCCTTACCAAAGCCACAATCAACATAGTGTTATTCAAAGTACTTATTGTGGTATAAACAATGATGAAAGAAAGAAAGGTAAAAACAAGACAAAACAAAATAAAAACATTAAACCAACCTTTCCTCTTAAGTAATTGTATTATAATCAAAAGGAAGATTAGATTGATAGACAGACAGACAGATATACATACAATCTCAATCAGGTATAATCTCAAACAGAAAGAACTGTTTAAAATTAAGGTTGAGGAAGAGTGGGACTAAGACCTAAAAAAAGATAGAAGGCAGAATTGAGGAGTGAAAGAATTCTTGGTTTAAGGATCAGGCAGTGAAATTATACACATTTGTGAGATACTTTCTTGCATGAGGAATAGAGAGGAGGCTATTGCTATTGGCCACAGAGTTCATCAAGATGAATCAAGTATAAGAAGATTGGAAACGTAAGAAGTAAGTGTCCAAGTTTATGAAGGCCTTTAAAACCAACCAACAGATTTTATATTTGATCCTGAAAATGACAGGAAGTCTCTGAAGTTTATTGAGTACATGTGTTGAAGAATGTGGAGTAGGTTCATTAGATCAGTCCTGAGCTTTAGAAAGTTCAATTTTAGAGGAAAAGAGACTTGAATCAGAGAAATTAATTAGTAGGCTATTGTAGCCACCCAGTTGAGAGCTTCTGTTTAGGTAATGGCAGTATCATATGACAAGAAACCAGAGAAAATGCTGAAACTCTAGTGTTCTTTACATGTATTATGTGTTTCAACTAAGAAGAAAGTACTTGTGTAACAGCCAAATTTTCTCTAAATCTGAGATATAGCTATCTAGCTCCCTCATAGCCTTGCCCTTTAGGGAATTTAGAGAATTCACCCTAAATATTCATATGGACTATTTATTTGTGCCCAATTTTTGTTGATCTAATCAAACATAACTGGACACACCATAACTTGACTGTATATCATGATATCATTTTGGTCCTTTTGAGAACAAAGGAAAATAACCAACCACTCTCTAGGGAGTAATAGGCATTTTCTCTTGTTGATGTTTGGTTTGTTTTGTATTATTCATACATATCACAGCTTAACCAGTTACATCCTGCTCTAGAAAAACTCTTCCTCATACCAATCCCTGCAGTGTTTTCTAATTACTCAAGCCTCCAAGCTCAGATAGAATAAATGTTTAATTGAAGTAGTAAATAAAAGGTTACCAAAAGATCAATGGGGCTCAGCATCAGAACTCATTCATCTCTTTATATAAACACAATTTTAAATTTTCCAACCAAAACTACTTTATTTTGTTCTGCTCCACTTAATGATGGGATCTCAACATCCTTGGCTTACTTTTGGAAGTTGGAATACTCTTAAAAGAACCCAAGTTTTTATTACAAATCTCTCAGTTCTTATTGTCACAGGAAAGGGAAGGCAGCAGCCATGTACAGAGTCTACACAGTTTGTAAGTGAACGCTATATCGCCTGCTTCTTTGCTCCAATATCATCAGGAAATTTGATCTAAATCTATGAAAACTATACTTTTCTTCATCTTTGCTTTGGCCATGAACTTGCACTACATATTTTGTGACTGCTGAGTTCTCTATTAATAGAACTGCAAATGTCTTTGAAAGTTGTAGTCATCTATCATCTCTAAAATCCTTAAACCCCAAACCATTTATTGCTATATAGTATAAGAGGGGAGAAGGAAGGAGTAAGCAATCAAGCAAGTTCCCAGCCATATCTGAATTATAACTACATGAAAATCCTCTTTATTATTCCATAAAAACATAATTATATTTCTTGTGTAAATATGTGACTGTCACCTATCTATCTATCTATCTATCTATTTATATCTATTTACCAATCTTTATATAATAGTAATCTGTGATGGAAGGGAGGAGTAATGAATAGAGACCCATTCTCCAAATTATAGCAACCTAGGTTCCAGTTCTTCTTCTTACACATATCTGTTGTCTTTCCATCAGCAAGTTACAGAATATAATCAACTCTTGAAGACAGCAAATTATAGATAGTATCAATCTACCTTGGTATAGAGAATTTCCTAATCTAGGAATTCTATTGCAATCAAATCACAGGTTCAGTCCCCATCACCTAGGCTTGAAATTATATTAACTATATTTTTCTCCATGTAGCTATGTAATTACACTTTCTTTTGTGTTTAATCTTGAAGCTATCTCTGATTTGTCCGTGGTAACTGAATTCTACAATGTCTGCTTTTCCCCCATGGATTGATCTCTTGATTATATTCCTATTTTAAGTTTCATGACAACAAGAGCCTACTCCTAAATTTATTCCTAGCTATCTCTGTATTTTGACTCTCCTGATCCATACCTTTTTTTCCTATAATTAGCTGTCTTATTCTCAATAGTTGTTGAATGATTCTTCCAAGATTGAACTTTGGGAAAAATAAGTAGGAGATAAGGATAAATATGTTGGAAAAAAGGAAAATAATTATTTCATCAAAAAGAAATATTATAATTCTATCCTCAATGCAAATATAGGCAAGGGACCTAAGGGGAATTGATCTGAATTTTCTTCAGACTAGCACCCAGTAACATATATGTTAATGCAGTCTAGCAGTCTAGCCTCCTTAAACACCAGCTATGTTTTTGTAGGTGTAGATGCATTCTACATTATTTGCAAGTTTTAAATTGCATGATACCTCTCATTTCAACCTCCCATTTCAGGAGAATGCTTCATGCAAAGGCGTCTATAACTGTGTTTATGAAAAGTAAAATGTACCATAAACTAGTGACAGAAAAAGAAAACAAAGATTCATTAGAGTTATTTCTAAGGCTTTAGAGAAGAAAGGGATTTTTTGTCCCCAGTGGCTAATGCCTTATCAAAGACAGCACTGCAACTCTTGTCTTATTTTCCCAAATCATAGTATGTGAAACAATAATACTGAAAGTCTGATTGGCCTCAAGCATTGCAATAAAAATAGTGGTTTTGTAGGGTGTTCCAAATGAGTTTCTAGCTTGGAGATATATTTTACCTTCAATTTTGTGAGCTCATCCAATATCCAATATACAATACATTCCCTGCTCCTTTAGCAACATTACCCAGAGTACTAAAACTGAGGTACTGAAAAAAGTATATTCTGTCTCCAAGTGGTAGTAGCAAGTTAACCACTGGTAAGCTTTTTGCTTCAGTTGTTTTTTTTTTCCCCCAATTAATCAATAACTGCTCTAGGAAAGTAGGCTTATAGCTTTATTTCTGCTGCATATGCAATTTTGTTTCAGATTTTCTGTATTCATTAAAACATACTTACTTGGTTTTTCCACAGCACAATGAAATTTTAACAAGCTGCCACCTCCCAGAAGGTTCCTCACTGCATGTGAATTTTTTTTTCTAACAATCAGAACCAGAAGTTTCAAATATTTCAAGAATAGTTTAGGTAATTTCTAAAAAATAAGAATCAAAATATAAATTCATTCTGAAGAAAGTAAATCTACCTGAAATATCTTTGAAAATCCACTTTCATTTATACACATGCTCATTTCCTTCAACTTTCTAGAAGTTTCCTTTTTTTTTCCCCTCCTTCTTTTCCCCCTGCTATCTTGAATGTAGGCCATGCTGTTCTTTTATAGTCGGGTTAACTTTTACTGAAAGATTTTATTTTAATTGGATATAGCTAAGCCCTGATAGTATTTTGTTGAGATCTTAGTTCACAGAGATTTTTTCCTCCCAGGGAATCATGCTGGTACTTAGTATTCTTTATTTCTCCTTTATTTCATGTTACAAACAGTAAAGAGGTTTTGTCCAGCCTTTTGGATTTTATCATGATCTAAACCAAAACATCTTTTGATGGCAAATGCTACTTTTAACAGAATCAAGAAGATAAGTAAATTCTAATAGCCTCCTGAAGATGGAAGTTAAAATGAATTTTAATGCAAATGTTTGTTTATATGTATGTTTATTTGTGTGTACATATGAACTATATTATACATAAATATTGCATCTTAATATATAAATATATCATATTGATATAGTTTAAATTTTCTTTTTCTTCCTAATCACTTCAAAATAAATTTATGCATATGCATATATATGTACATATTTTTAAAATATTCAGTTCATAGAATCTCCTTCCATCTCTCATTATATTTTTTTCTTTTTTGTTTTTAAGATTTCATGGTTCAACTGCCTTGCTTTCAAAATATGCTTTGAACCTATAAGACCATCAATTTATTATGTAGCATTTTATCAAGTACTTATTTTATTTGTAATATTTATCACTCCGGTCTATAAAAAAAAAAAAAGTGCATCAAAGGTGTATTAAATTCATTCTGTGCCTTTATCTTCACTTCCAGAGCCTCAACCTTAATTCATATTCTCCTCATAACTGGCTTGGAATATTGTGATAGCATCCTGGTTGTGTTTCCTGTTTCTAGTCTCTCCTCCTTTTTAATCTGTCTTCTACATATCTCCTTATTCATAATTCTAAAGCAGTATTTTGATCATGCTAATTTGCTGTTTAAAACCTTCAATAGAATATTGTTGTCTCTAAAATAAAATAGCAAGGTGACAGTGTGGAATTCCAAGTCCTCTACATTCTAACTCAAAGATATTCTTTTTTTTTACACTTTGTTTTACATTACACTATTCCTGCAAACTCCTTTCCAGACAAACTGGTCAACTATCTGCTCTCCAAATCTGGCAACTACCAATTCGGTGTCTTGTTACTATCTGTCCCTCATATTCTGAACAGACTTCATTCCTACTTTGCAGATAAATGTAGCCAAACTTTTCCCCACTTGATACCCAATATTTTCAAAAAGAGAACAACCTATAATTTTAAGAAAGTAAATAAAAGAAAATAAAATAATAGATCCAAGTATTGTAATGAATTTAATTTTGTACTTTTATACTTCTACATTCCTATTATGAAAGACAGCAATTTGACAATTTAGATTTTTTTTTGAGGGTGTGATTGTTTGCAAGAACAACAAAAGATATTTGAAATGCATTTAAATCATTGAATTCTATTTTACTTATATTTATATGTAATGTTGGGGTAGTTTAAAAGTAATTCTTAGAATTGAATTGCAGTTCTATGAGGTATGACTTTGAACATGCTTTCTGAAAATTACTAAGTAAAAATATTTTTTGCATCTCTCCAAAACCTATTTTCATCATTTTCTGAGGTATAACTTCTAGACACATTAATATGATTAAGGGAGATCTTACTTAGACTTTAGTGATGGTTTCTCATACTTTAATGGACATAAACATTTACATTTATATACATATGATAGGAACACACACATGTATAGACATACACATACATCCACCCAGAGGGGAGAGACAGACTGACAGACAGACAAACAGACAGACAGACAGAGACAGTTAAGTGGTTCAATGGATAGAGTTTTAGACCTTGAGTCAGGAAAACTTGAGTCAAGAAGATCTCGAATATTTGTCAGCTGTATGACCTTGGTCAAGTCAGTTAACTAAGGTATGCCTTAATCTACAGGAGAAGGAAATAGCAAACTACTCTAGTATATTTTCCAAAACTCCATGGACAAATGTCCATGGGGTCATCATTTGGACACAACTGAACAACAGCAACAACAAAACATATGTTTATGGGTATATACACATATATGGCACAATATGTTTGCATTTATGTATGTATGTGCATGTATAAACTTTTTTCTTTACCAGCTCCATCATGTCCTTTATTATTCAGTATCTTTTCTGATTCTTAGTCTATTCTCTCCATGCTACTGTCTCATCCTCTTTTGCCTTTCTACACAGCATTCATGCTCTCCCTACATTGAGGCTCTTCTTCTGAAATACGTAATTATAACAGAAGCAGCAGTAGCAGCAGTAGTAGTAATAATAGTAGCCAATTTGTATTCCTGAACCAGTGCTATCATTTTGCTTCTTAAACCACACACCTTTCAAGACTAGCAATATAGTGAATATAGTGTGTATGTATTACAAACTTCTCCAATTCAAAAAAAAAAAACCAACTTAAAAAGAAAAAATGAAAGTAAAATAAAAAAAGTAAAAAGCAAAACCTAAATCTATCATTTTTTAGCCTAGACTTAATATATTATGTTCCCCTGATAAGTAAGATTCAATATTGGAACTCCTCTTTCTCTTGTTCCTTCTTTTTTTCTCTTCTTCTTTTTCCTTCCTCCTTTTCTCTCTCTCCTTATTTCCCTTATCTTTTTATTGATTTTTTTTGGAAGTAAGGGGGCTTATTCAGATGACTTATACAGGACAATTCAACAAATTGTGGTGCAAGAATAGTTCAAGATTGACATCCAATGTAGTAATATTAGAAAAAAATCCTTAAATCATTTAATTATAGCAATAATAGAAAAATTCTTAACAGACTGCAAAACATATTTATGCTAAAAAACCTACAAAACATGGCACAAAGATCCTTTTTCTACTATGATAAAATCTATCATAAGCCTAAATATTAATATAAAAACATCAGGTATCACAATAAATGTAGGAATAAAACAAAAATCTTCCTTTTCTTGACTCCTATTTTCTATAGTAATTGAAATCCTAGCAATATAAATTACTCCTAACACCAAAATAATAATAATGTTATTAAAGAAATAAAGGCCTAAACATAGAAAAGAAAATCTTAAATTGTCCTTATTTGAAGATGCAATGAAGAATTTTTTTGGAAAATCCTCAAAATTTATCAAATAAGCAACTAATAGCATCAGTAAAGTAGCACAATTAAAAAAAACACAAAAGTCAACTACATTCCTCCATGGAGTTAGCAAACTGTAGGAGGACATAAAAGAAAAGTAAGTCTTTTTCAAAAGAACTTGTTCTTGAGTTGTTCCAGTCTTGCCCAAAGTTTCATAACCCCAATGGAATTTTCTTAGAAAAGATATTAAGGTAGTTTGTCCTTTCCTTCTTCTGCTCATTTCACAGATAAGGAAACTGATGTAAGCAAGGTTAAATGACTTGCCCGGGGTCACATAGCTAGTCATTTTTTGAAGCCAGATTTCAACTCAGAAAGATGAGTCTTCCTGATTTCAAGCCCAGTGCTCTATCCACTTCAAATTGCAAAAAAGAAAAAAAAAAATCTAGGAGTCACTCTCCTAAGACACTTCAAACCTATATAAATACAATTGAAATGCCCTTTATAAAGGATAACTTAAATGAAGGAATATTTTCAGTGCACACAGTTTATGTCAATATAGTAGAAATAATCACAAGGCCTTAAGTAATTTAGAGTCTTATTGTTTAAAAAAACAAAAACAAAAACAAAAAACAAACTACTGATTGGAATTTATTGTCCTGACATAAAATCGTAATATAATTCATATGTATAAACAAATATTCTAGAATTTTATGGAAATACTTGAGGGTAAAAGAATAAAGAGTAATAATATTTCTAGCAGTAATAAACAAAATTATTTCAATTGGTTAAAATTTTGAATGGGGGACTAACACAAATATACCAGTGTAAAACCATATAATCAAAGATTATCAGCAAACTTTTTTTTTATTTTAAAGGAATGATATGAAGCTCTCCAAAAGAAAATTTTCTCTAAATCAATAATAATAAAATTAACTCAAAACATTTCTAAGGTTTCAAATCATGCCAGCAATTCGGCAAAGATGACGAAAATAAAAATAGTCCATAGTCAACTTTAAGATTGTTATATCAGTCACTTTTGATAGAACTTTTAATTAGTCAATCCACATATATGTGTATGTGTATGGGTGTCCTCTATATCTGACAAAATATGCATATTAGAATCTTTTTATAGACTGAAAGAAATGGAAACTTTCTGCATCAATTCTAGTCTTATTATATTATAAAAATAATTTATATAATAAGAATGTGGAAAACCATGGAAAGACCTTCAGTTTATCTGAATCAAAGAGACATAAGCAGAACCAGAAATAATGCATGAACAAAATAATCAATTGAATTCTGTGAGAATATGATATACTAGCTACCCCCCCAAAAATTATGTGAATCTGTCTTTTTACTTTCTTTGTATAAGAGGTTCAAAGAGTTATTAGGGGATCTGTTGGTGTGGAAAAAAATACATAACATCCAGCTTCTTTGGTATATTGACTAGTTTATAAAACTTTTCTTTTTCTCCATTGTTAGTGATGGTACTTTACAAAAGACTAGAAAGATATCTTGGGAAATGATTAAAAAATGGAAGACTGATGATTAAAAGTTTTCTATTAAATGACTACATAACAGTCTAATCTGTAAAATGACAATGGATATATGTCTTTAGACTAAATACTGTCCATAGCAGGACATAATTCCATGCAATAAAAACAAAAGAAACAAAACAAAACAAAAAAACCTGATAAATCAATAGTGGTTTGACTTTATCCCTTGTAGACATTTCCCCAGTACGAATCACAGCAGGACTAATAAACTCAACATTTTTCAAACATGAAAGAAAACAGAATACAAATGAAATTTATTTTTGTGTGGAATCATTATTAACTTAACCCAGTTCTTAATTATAATAACTGATTTATTTAGCATCCAAAACAAACAAACAAACAAACAAAAAACCCAGAAATAACATATGAAAGAGGAAATACTTTAGGGAAAGTTCCCACATAGATTTCAGTCATAATTAATTTGGTGTTGCTCACAAATTAATTGGCTTGCTTATATTTGAAAAGAAAAAAATGATAATGAGATAGATACAATTAGCATATATACAGTATACAGGGAAAAATAGAACTGATAAGATTTCCATTGTCATCTTGTTGGAGATCTTCTTGACTTCTATATTTCTTTCTCTTGTATTGTTTCTTCCAATTTATTGTTGTTGGTCTCATTTTGGTGACAGAGTAATGGCAGTGTCAGAGGAGAGGAGATAAATATGAGAGATATTATGGAAGTAGAGTTGATGGGCTTTGACAATACAATGGAGAGGAGCTTAAGAGAGTGAGGAATCTAGGATGATGACTAACTTGTAAACCTTGTTGAGTAATTGGGTAGCCAGTCAGACAAGTCACCAAAATGGGCTTTGCACTAAGAAGTATTCAGGTAGAATGTGTCTCTATCTCTCTGTCTCTGTCTCTGTCTGTCTGTCTTTCTGTGTATATTTGTGTGTCTTTCTCTTTTGCTATCTGCTTTCTCTCTTTCTTGTTGTGTCTCTTTGTTTCTGTCTGTCTCTCTTTGTGTCTGTTTCCCTCTGTATATGTGTGCATGTATAATTGAGTTTGTTTATATGCACAATTAAAATTGATAAAAAACACTTATTAAACTTCTATATGTTGAGCATTAATTAGGTGCTTGTGAAGTCTGGGTCAGCTTCCTGTTGACCTCAGGATCAGCCAGAGTCAGGATCAGCAAAAGTCCTTGGTCTTTAAGGGGAGAAGTAAAGGAGATGGATGAAACTCCACAAGTTCACCACCAACCTCCTCTCTCTTTGTTGTTCTCCTCCAAAGTGACTCTGACTTATCTTACTCCACCCACTAATCCCTCCTACAATTATCTGTGTACACCAAAAGATTGAGCCAGCACAAAAGAGAAGGGCCATTTTCCAAGCATATGCTAATAGAGTATTGTCCAATAAGTAATTAGCCTTAAGTGCTCCATTTTCTGTACTTATTCAGAAAAACAAAACAAAAATAAAATATCTTTTTCCCTAAAGGAGCATACAATTTATTTGGAAAGACAGAATGAACACAGGTATGAAATGTTCATCTGAATTCTCTCACACATGCACCTATTCCATATAAAATGGATGTAAAACTCTCATATTTGCCTCAATTTTGTAATTGTTATTACTCTACCAATCAAATTATATATGTGCATACATATGTACACACAATATGAGAAAGAAGAAAAAGGAACTTATTTTTATATGTGAATCTTTATTAATATCTATTATGTAGAAAGTAGCCTAAGGGAAAAATATTTTTTGAACATTATGTTTGTGGGCATACTAGATATTATGTATATATGTCTGCATATATATGTAGGTATATATAAACACGGGTTGTGTATTGTATATGCACACTCATATAATTTTTAACCTCTTATTACTCTGTAATTTATTTTCTCATCAGCTGTGAAATCTCTCTCTATCTCCATCTCTCCCTGCATATCCTGCTCTGACTTTGGATACCACTCTTTCCTGATTCACCTCACACTTATTTTCCCACTTCTTCTATGTATCCTTTGTTAGATCCTTTACCAGACCATTCCCTTTAAACATAGATATCTCTGGAGGTTCTGCTCTGTGCTTTCTTCTCTACTAACATGATATCTTTTAACATATACACACAGACACACACACATGATGAAAAAACATTCAAAATAAAGAGGATATTAGAATGGAGCAGTTATATTTATTCTTTAGTTAAAAATAAAATCAAAAGGTTTTCTACCTTAAATATTTTAATAGATGAAATAATTGACATGCCAAAATAATTTTTATCTCATTAATCCAGCTGATTACTTCAATATTATACTCTTTTGATGTTCATAGAGCTAACTATCCAACCTATAAACTTCTTGATGTGTGAAATTCCATTTAGGTACATGAAACAAATTTGGAAAAAAAATGAAGCAAAATAAGTTTTGACTATGGATAACCCTGCTCCCTACATACTGGATTTCCTATACTTTTATATCCCCTAATCACAATTTCATTTAAAAAAAATACTCCTGTATTTATTATATGTTTATACATAAAAGCAATAGCTATATTTCCAAAATGTAAAATATATCCATAATGTTTAGATACCTGTATGCAAGAATAAACACTATTATGTGGTATATGTTTACAGACATTCATAAGCATGTGTATATGTGTAGATTTGTATTTTGCATACATGTACATCTCATATTGATGTTCTCCTTTAAAGCACTTGCTATTCACATGTTCAAGGATACATTGAGTTTGCAAACCCAGAAGCATAGCTCATCAGTTCTGACTGGTAAGTTTCCTTACACATTAATCTCAAAGTGAAGGCATTTACAAAGAGACAATATTAAACAAGGTAGTTACCCCTTGCCCCCAAACCAAAAGTTAGGATATTCTCCCATAGCTACAATAATACCCAGAATAAGAGTGGGCGCAAACTTAAGAGCACAAAGTAGAGAGCATATGTTACAAAGAGAAGTCAAACCTCAAATATTATAAGAAATTGAAGTACTTTGTCCTTTCATGGCTGCTCATTTTGACTCTAAGAATATTATTATTATTATTATTATTATTATTGAGCTAACCAGGTTTATTATACTATCGTCTATCAGAATTCATGCACCTTGAAATTCCTTCCCCTTTGGTTTTGCTGCCTCTCTGTGTTGTTTTCTGACTGAAAAGTATATGCTTCTTCTTCAATATGTATCATGTTTAATGAATTCATGATTTGGATTGATCTGCTCTTGTACGGCTGGCTAGACTGTCTTCTACTTGGAAAGTGTTCTACTGCTGTAGCTAATGTAATACAAAAAATAATATTAATTGCATATCTGTTATATTCTTTCACTTTATTAACCAATGGCAGGGGGTTAGGGCAGATCAATTGAAGAGAAAACTGAAGAGAAAACATCAACTCTCTTTATGTGTATGTAGAAATCAAGCAAATTCCAGAAATACACATCTTTTCTTGAAATATGTGTTGACATACTAAAGAAATGAGGAAATGACAATGAGAATAAAAGGGAGAGAAAGAGACAGAGAATCAGAAAGAGATGCATATAGACACAGAAACAGATATAGATACACAGAGATTCAGAGAAACAGAATTGAAACAAAGTAGGTTTTCAAATTGGCTCTCACCCTCAACAAATCATTAAAATTCAATGTTCTTTTCATTTCTCTAAGACTATAAGTTATAGAACAGTAGAAAGAATAGCTGAGCTGTATTGATAGAATTTTCTCAGCAGAAAAGACCTTATAACAATGAAATTGTCATGAAAATAAATGAATTTAAGTACTAGCATATATTCACATATAAAAATGGATATACATGTGTGGATGACTGGGTACATACAACTGCTTCTGTGAAAGTTTTGAAAAGTTTAAAAGTTATGAAAGTTTAAAAAATAGAAGAACATTATGGGGAAAATGCACAGATACACAGACATAAACAGAGTCTTAAAAGTTTTAGTGATAATTGTACAGTATTTCAGAGTCTGATTCTTTTTGTACAGCAAAATAACGGTTTGGTCATATATACTTATTGTGTATCTAATTTATATTTTAATATATTTAACATCTACTGGTCATCCTGCCATCTGGGGGAGGGGGTGGGGGTAAAAGGTGAAAAATTGGAACAAGAGGTTTGGCAATTGTTAATGCTGTAAAGTTACCCATACATATAACCTGTAAATAAAAGGCTATTAAATTAAAAAAAATTATAAGTACATAATAAAGCTGAAGAGAATGATACAATTTTGCAAAAAAAAAAAAAAACCAAAAAAAAAAAAACAAAAGGGCAGTAACTTTCCCAGGAGTCTGTCATGTAAAACTGCATTTTAATTTGTATTATACTGGGTGTTTTAATTAAATTCCTCATATTTGTCATCAGTTTGAATGAAATGTATAATATATATCTGCACTGATATTGAAATGGAGAGTTTATTCTTTTACTTTGATAATTGAGGATCCCAAATCCACTGAGGAAAATGATTAGTACTTGGTATGAATTTGATTAAAAAATAAATAATGGCTTTGATCTGAAAAAAAAAAGTTTTAGTGATGTTTAAGGTTTTTTTGTGGGGGGAGGAAGTACACAACTTGTATGAATGTGGGTATTGTCATTGTATGTTTATCTGCTTGAAGATATTTATGTTTCTCTATTAAGTTGTACCTTCAGTCATCATAATTTGGTATTTGTAGTATACTTTTTAGAGCCCTCATGTTGTGGTGCCAAAATATACCGTCTGGACTAGCTCTCTGGAGGACCTCAGGAGCAGTCTGAGTCCTTGGTCTTAGTGGAGGAGTAAAGAAGGCAGGAGACCCACGAGGATGGTCAAAGATATTTCAAGTCTTCTCAATCCTTAAATACCTTAGTGCAATTACATCATTACAGCACACTGAGCATGTGTTAACTATAAGCACCCTGCTATGAAGATGTAAATTCCACTTACTGTAAATATTCCCTTGATTCAAGTAGAACACAGGTGGTTATGCCTGTCAGCAGGTTCCCTCTGGACTGAAGGGTCTTATTTATACCTTACCCAGAGTTCCCCCAATATCTGTGGCCCTCTACAGGTATTTATCAGAATATTTTCAGAAAACAGGAAAAGGAATAGCAGGAACATTGTTCTTCCTTTTGTTAGACAAAGAAGGCTTACAGGAAACCTATATTTCAATATGAAACAGAAATCAATGTATTCAATGATACATTATTTGTATGCTTACTTAAATTTCAAAGATAAATAATAATTATCAAATTTTACAGTTATTTTCAATGAATATTATCAGGGTATTTAGTAAACATTAGAAAATCTCATTTTCTTTGATCTTATTAAGAATAAGATAAAATAGTAAAATATGAACTGAAAATACAAAACAAATCTTATAAAGTACTTTTCTTAACACAGCTCTAAGAGGCTAGCAAGATAAGCGTAGATAAATCATGAGACTTATCTTTCATAAAATTCTTATCAATTAAGGGTATTTATTATGTAGAAAAATAATATAGATATATTCATTTTACTAAGGAAAATAAATATTTGCAATTATTTGTCAACAAAATAGTTTTTACAGTAAAATGTGGATTATAAGTATCACATCCATGAGGAATGAGAGACTCAAATAATTCTGAGGATGAATAACTTTAATAAAACAGGACCTCTATATTACCAATGTATACTGCAGACAAATTCTGAAGAGTAGTTTGTATTTGATTGGTCCAGCCTATTTTTCTTCTAATATTTTGCTCTTTCAGTATCTGTTTTGCAATATCACTGACATATATTTACTTAATATTTTATGGTTAAAAAGAATGCAACACGTATCTAATTTGAGTCTAATTTTAATTATGCAAAATAAGCCACACAAGTTATTATTCTTATTTTATAAAGAAACTGAGTTCAGGTATTTAACCAAGAACACAGCGATGTTAAGCTAGAACTGGGACTTGAATCCAATTTTTCTAATCTCTGTTTATTAATTCCAGATTCCAAAAAAATTTCACTAGAACACCTGCTCACAAATATTTGGTTTTTATTGGACACATTCATTTCTTGAGTAATGCTTAATCAGGGATAACTTTAAAAAGAATAAGCTGTTAAAAAGAACAACTTTAAAAAGAACCAGTACAAGTGGATTATTCAAATGGGAGTAATCAAATAAAAAAATACCTAAAACTAAATTCACATAAATTTATTTGAATTTAAGTCCAGTTCTTTCTTATGTGTTAAAATATAGATTTTTACTAATTCCTCCCCTACTGCTTCATTATTTGTTTTCTTGATCATCACATAGCCACTAAAAATTATTATGCAGAAAAGGTGGAGTATTTATACAATTTTACAAACAATTTAAAATAATTTGTGGTATGAATTATGCTAGACCAACTGGTTTTGACTTCTTTCTTTGGATATTTCAGGTATTTCCCAGATTGATGGCATTGTAGTAGCTACCCTTTATTAGGACACAAGCAAGATTCATAAACTACGAATTATGTCTTTCTATCAGTTTTGTAAGACATAGTCTATAGAAAAGATTCTATATAATTCTGTATAAAAATGTACTGTATCATAAGACAAATATTTTTGAGGAAGTATTCAAATTAATTTTTTTGGAAGCTGAAATTTTTGAACATAGATCAATACATTTAAACATTTTTATACCAAAATGTGAGACTCTCTGGATATTCATAATAAACCCCATTCAAATGTGTAACAGAGATTCTTGGAATTAGTATTTTCTAACTGTTCCTGTTATAATAAACTTTGCCAGCCAAAAATACTGAAGGAAATGGGCTGCCTTTTCTTTAACCCTATTTGACAAGCCAAAATAAAAAAAGAGAAAGAGGCCTCTTTTTTATGACATATATGAATAAAATGAAGAAACACATTCTTTAATGAATAGGCTTCATTTATCATTGAAGTTATAGGTTACATATTATCCATTTGTTCATTCCCTTGATCATTTTTTTGGGAAAAAAAGCATAATGGGCAAAGTTTCCTCAAAATACTAATAAGGAGCAAAAGAGATGAGATGTGAATGAACATTGAAAAATGTTTCATATAAATGTCATAACCATATATCATGAAATGATTAAAAGTCTTGCATGTATGATTTTATTGATGATGAAAATATAATAAAAAACAGGTAAGTTTTCAGAGATAAGTTTTTACATGTATCAAAGTTATGGTCTAATTGTTAATAGAGTACTGTTGTTGGGGTCAGGAATACAAGGCTTCAAATACCATTTTTGAAGCAAAATTTTTATTATGCATTACTATATTTATTACATAAATAATTATGTTTATTCATTATATGATTGTGCACTTAGTTTTCTCAGACATAAAATAGAAAAACAAATACCTGAATGACCTCCATAACAATCGATAATATAAGGGAAAAAAAGCAAAATAGTGCTTAATTTTGTGGGGCTTTCCTTTGCAGTTCCAGTGGCAAACTATTATATGAGATAATGTTTTGACTACATATAGGCATTAATTTGGTCATTTTCATTTGAAAAACAAAATATGTGAACAATGAATATGTTCATGCTCAATCCATTGAATTAATTTAGTTGCATTGATTTTGAGTGTCTTGCCCAAGCACTATGGAAAAACAATGAATTAGGTACATAATCAAAGAAAATAAAATTATGCTGGAAAACATTAAAAAATAAAAATCTACTTATATGATGCAACTTTCATCCATGGTCTACCATAAACTCACCATTAAAATTCACACAACATAATATCAGACTTCTTGTACTATTGAAATCAAGAACAAAGCTAAGGAACAATTGTTCTTACTTTTCCCTTTTATTTTATGATTAGCTCATCTTTTAATGGCATATTTCTTTTATTGAAACCTATGATACTGATCAATCAGCTGATCACTCAGCAAGCAATCTACTGAATCCTTAATATGTGGCTAGGCATTGTGTTTGTGCTTGAAATGTGAATATTAATGCAAAGAATGAAATAATTTTGGAAAACCATTATTTTAAGTTTATTAAGGAATAAAATATATATATATTGTTTAAGTGTTCCCCTTGTACACACATAATATTAAAGAAAAGTAGAGGAATGTACATTAGTGGGTTTTTTAGAAATGATTTATGTAAAGGTAGAGCAAGTAATTTCACAAGAGGGTGCAGATGAATTACATGTATTTTATTGGTGAATGTAGTCAAGCTGGAGTCAAGCTCAGGCAAATGGAGAGCCATCAAAGTACTGATATAGAAGTATCGTAGAGATGGTATTCCCATCAAAGCCTCTCAGCATTGCCAGGAATGCCCATTTTAATGATTAAAGTTCAATACTTTTTGAGTTTTCTGGAGAAAAAATGGGAAACAAACACAGAAGACATTTTTAATTTAATCTGAAAAGAAAGAGGACAAAAATAGATGATGAAGTTGAAATCAATGGAAAATTATCACAAACTTTAGGATCAGTATTGTTCATAGCCATAATGTGAAGAAAATGATGTGATTTTTAGAGGTGTCCTATTACCTTCCATACAGACATCTCACTGTTAGGGGCAAGTATTAGAGGTGTTCCTCTCTCCAAGATTAGGTACATAGCCTTACATGGCACAGTAGCCTTGCAGCTTGGCAGGGCCTGGCCAGGAGCTTAAAAGGGGCATGGCCCCTGAGGCAGGAAATTATAGGAATTTAAGTGATGAAGGAGTTATAGGAATTTAAGTGTCCTGCATGTGGGGGTGGGGGTGGGAGGGGCAGGGGGACGTGTCCTCCTGCTAGATCTCCTCCTTTGGCGCAATGTCAAGTCCACATTCCTCCTTTCTGGTTTTCTTTCTATTGCCTTATGCCAACTGGCTTGGCACAGGTAATCCCAGAAGAGAGTAAGGATAAATAGATAGCTTTGAGTAGAACTCACCTCTTGCTTCCTGCCTCACTTGCTGAGATGATATCTGAATAAAGATACACTGCTTGCACCTCCCAATCGGGTTGTCTCTGTGTTTATCGGGTGGGCTCTGAAGACTGGTAAGTGTGACCCTGGCAGCCTGACTCCTTTTAGGAGAAAAGTGCTCGGACAGTCTGGCACATCCCACCAATCAATGAATCTGGATAACATGAGAGATTTATTACTTTGGTTTATTATTTTGTTTTTGTTGTTGTTGCTATTTCTGTTTTTTGTTTGTTTGTTTGTTTTTAGCAAATATAGCTAAATACAAACAATTGATAATTGACCAGTACTAAAGCAGGTATCCAGATCTTTAGCCTCAAAAATTTACTATTTACTTATAATTTCTATAATAGCAAACCTGCCTTGTTCATAGCTTATTTGCATATGTAGTTAAATCAAGCCATGTAAAGTGAAACTGACTCAGGTTCAGATTCTGATTCCATTTATTTTCCCCTACATGGACTCAGCATGGCAGTGGCTTTCTCACTGTGTCATGCTAAGGCAATCATCTTATTGAAAAAGAATGCTTGGAAAGAATAACACAGATTTTTTTTTTTTTTTTAAATTTATGCAATTTCCAGACTGTATTCAGCCAGAGTTTGGAGGCAGGGGAATGGAGGAAAGAAAAACTGAAAGGATAAGTGCTGAAGGTTTGAAGATTGAGAAACAAAAATGTCTTATAATAATAAGTTAATATATTAATAATATTAATATATAACATATAATAATAATTAATTATTAATTTTATAATATACATATTACATTTATTATAATATATTAATGTAATATATTGTTAATATTACAAAGCAATTTCAAGTCTGAATAGTTCCTCTCAATATATTTCTAGATGTATTGAATAAATTTTCATTTACATGTACATTTTAATTGCTCTATACATGTTCCAGTGTCATGATTGGGCTCTCAACATAGGATCTCTCATCTCTACTCAGCATAAGGCACTATGATAGTGTCTTAGAGAATAGTATTATTTTTAAGTCTAAGATGCACCCTTTGACTTTTAAAAAGCTTATGATCTCATATTAATGACACTGTTGAAATTTCCAATAAGTGTGTAGTTTGAATGTAGTATACCATACTTCTACCCTGCTTCAAATGGTATCTGCTGTAGACAGTAACTCCTGCAGTTTGCTCATAGGACCTGGGTAGTTTTAGAACATATAAAAGAAAATAGAAGGAGCCTAAGGAAACCTGTAGAACAAGATGCTGAAATGGTCCTAAAATCAGGGCCTTTCACTGACTATCCCCTGAAATTTTCAGCAGGATACTTATCTAATTAGTGTTTAAGCTATGGCAGGATACAGTTAGAAATCAAATGACAACCTTTAAAGGAGCAGGTGAATGGTAGAAAGTAAATGGGGTAAGCCAAAGCAGAGAATGTCTCACATTATTTATCTTTGAGATCAAAATATTTGGTGAGATTTTGTGTGCTCTTGTGGCACAGAAGTCCAGTTAGTAGGTGGATTTTGGATCATCTTTAATAGTATTCTAATTAATATGTATAAGAAATTCTTTCAGGGTCACATAAAATTAGGAGAGAAAAGTAAAATTTCAATGGAATAAGGTTAAATTATGGGACATTTATGAAATATCTTTGTTAGGATTTATCCCTAAATAGAGAATCTGGGAAAATCCCTGAGAAAAATGATGCATGAAAACAAAACATAAACCCAAAATTCAAAAATGCACTAGCATCCAGGTGATATATATATGAAATTTTGAGTTCCACATACTGGTCTTAACAGATATGGCTATTCAAAGGAATAGCATGGCCAATGAGAAGGAGAAGATAGGTAGTAAAATGAAGACAACGTTAGTCCTGGAATCAGACATCTTCCTATGTTCAAATTTGATTTCAGATACTTACTGATTGTGTGATCCTGGTCAAGTCGTTTAAAACCCTGTTTGCCTCAGTTTCCCATATGTAAGATTATCTGGAAGAGGAAATGATATGTCATTCCATTCATTATCTTTACCAAGAAAAGCTCAAATAAGGTGATGGGGAATCTTAAACCAATAAACAACTCCCATGAGGGAAATGGAGCAAAATACACACTTTTAACTACATCTCTTAGTACTAATACATGAAATACTGTTCTTATCTATTTGAAAGCGAAGTGCACTTACACAATAACTGTACGGTTTAGAATACACAGCTATCCCCAAGTCAATCAGCTCAGTTAGCTGATTTGTATTATGAGTTAACTGCCCTTAAGAGAATCTCTGGACATTGTTTACTGAAAACCAATATAACCCACTTTTTGGATGGGAGAATCATCTATACCTAAAACACAAAGGTGATCAGAAGGATTTTGTGAAATTCTAAATCAATTTAGGACTTTCTTGGTACTGTTCCATTTTCATTACTAGTAGATAATGAATCCGAAGTATATGAGTCAAATTGAGAGCGTAAGGAGGACTCAGCAAATTAAATAAATATACTTTTTTTTCAATATCAGAATAGCTCTGGAAATTGGCAGTAATTAGGGTAATTAATAGTATTATAATACAATCAAAACAGCTTCTACTTCTGGTATAACAGGGATAACAATCTCCTTTTCAAGTCACTACCCTTCAAAACTTCCTTAACATAAGTCCTAACCTTGGGGGAGGAAGGGAGGGAGAAGGGGACATCAGAAAAATAGAAGAAGTAATGTTCTATTGAACCTCCTTACCCCCTAGAGATGTATTACAAATTAACAGTGTGATTTTTTTTTTTAATTCTGCACTGATTAAAAGACATTGGTATTTGCATTGGGCAAAATCTGATTATATATATCAGATTAATAAAGGGCCAGAATTCTTTCCCCTCAAATATTTAAATATCTGAGAAAGCTTTAGTGGATGAGGAAGCTATATAGAACATGAAGATTTTTCCATCTATGCTCTCATATAATCATTGTAGCAAGATATACTTTCCCATTACTGACAATCTTTGATGCTCAGTGAAAATTTTATATTCTGTTGACCAACTTCCACGTGCATTTTAAATACTTCCCTTTCTTCCTCAATATTATTCAAAATTAATTATTAGCAATTAAAATCAACAAATATGAGAGTTTATAAACTGATTTTTTTTCTAATGGCAAACCAAATTATGTGGGGTTGGGAATATGAAATGAGTCATATTCCAGCAAATTTGAATATTACTGGAAACAATGGATAATTAAAAGTTCAAATGAGTTATAATCATTATATATATATATTTACTGAACACTGACCAAAAGGATATTGTGTTCCCCCTGCTCTATTGGAGAATGTAAATACTTTGAAAATATATACTGTTAGACAATACTTATTGCATAATCACAAACTTATATGGCATATTATATATAGTAAGTGCTTAATACATATATGTTGAATCCAAATCAATTATTTTATGCATCACAGAAGTTGATGAAAAGATGAGTGTTTATGGCTTCATAGCATAATTGCTATGAAGTTGACATTTATCAATTATTTGATTTAATTTATTAAATATATATAAGAAAACCTGAATTTAGGTAAGGGTTAGTGGTGGAGGTGTAACCTACCATAGATAATTTTATTTTATTTCTGTTCAAAATCTTTTATTTCAATCCATCTATTTAAAAATGTCAGAAGTTAATGTTGATTTTGATGAAATCAATACATTAAAACTGTGTTAAAATGTTCCATTTTTGCCAATAGGCATCACCATTTTATTACCTTCAACATATATTTACATAAGTATTAATTGAAAAAATGTAATAAAATTATGTTAGATAACCTTTCCTTATATTAAATGAGTTCATGAAATTTCTCTTTCCTCTCAGCTTTTACATATCCTAAATACTCTTTAGGTTCCAGTGAACAAATCTCGCTTTACTTGAAAATTTTTCCTCATCATTACAGTATAGATTAATTTGTCCTTCTAAACATGAATTTTTATCAGAATAATTAAGTCATTAAGTTAATCTATTGTAAATATACAAATTAAGTACAACTATCTGCATTCAGAGAAAACTGATAAATAGATGTATAGAATTATTTTACATATGTATATGTATATATGTATATCTAATGGAAACTATGTGTGGGGTATGGGAAAATGAAAGAAAATGGAGGAAAAACAAGACAATTATATGATAACTGCTACATATTTTAAAAGAATGGCAAGTTTCATGGGTAATCATTTAAAAAAATTCTGCAGTGTTATAGAAGTGTGTCTTCAGAAGCTAATAATAAGATTTATTATTGACTGGAGTCCTTTATATGATTGACATAAATGAATTATGATGGAAAAAATTATGGAATTTTAAATGTTCCCATCCTGAATTATTTATAATAATTATTATATAAATTATTATCCTTCTAATTAAGATCACTTGTATTCATAGTCCATGGAATAATAATGTATATCTTCAACACAGGAAAAAGGAAAATTTAAACTAGAATTTATAGTATAATAATGTATTTGTTTAATTTTAAAATATACTATGTATTGCTTTCTTATTTGTATGTTGGTATGCATATGTAAATCCTTATTTGTGTGAATATGTATACATATCAACAAGCATAAAGAATCTGAAATTTGTTTGAGGACAACTAGGGTCAAGATTAAGTTGGATTTAGTGAGAAAAGTTTGAATTGAAGTAGAAAAACATACTTTATTAAACAAAAAGATGTTAACTGATATCACCTAGAATACTTCTTTCTCCAAATTCTCTTATGCACTTCAAAACTTTGAAAATCAGAGATATACTCTACAAACACACACGCATACATATTTACACACACACACACACAGATACACACACACACACACACACACACATATATATATGTGTTTGCATACAAAGATAAATGCATGTGAATACACATATAAGTTTTTAAAACTTTCTTACTTATGCTTTCTATTCCATTACCTTATTTTTTTTCCCTTCTGGATGTTAATTTTTTTCATTATTATTTTTTAAAATTTTTTTTGAAATAATATTTCATTATTATTTTTGAATATTCTACTCTTAGAATAAGAGAAGCAGTAAAAGATTCTGCAGCAAAAAATAAGAAGGGAATAATTCAGTGGTTTAGAAACTTCTTGGAGAAAGAATTTCTGGAACCATTTCTGGAACAAAGGATGCATTAGTCCAGTGGGAAGATGTGCTATGATGGATTTCATTCCTACAAAATTAAAAAGGGGATAAATGAAAACCTCCCCCTTCCAGGAATTGTGAGAATTGTGATAGTGTTCAGAAAGATAGACTTGCTTCTATAGATTATTTTATCATCTATGTTTACTGTTCTGGATAGGATTTTATCATTTAGTTCATCTGCTTTTACTCAGGAAGAAACAGCTCTTATATCCACATCCACTGCTTTACTCCTTGGAACAATTATTACTGGAGAAGGAATGAACCATTTCCTTTTTGATTCTTTCTTCCCTGTCTTCTGAAAATCTATATCCAAACTTTGGGGGTGTAGCTAAGATGGCAGAGTAAAGCCAGGAACCTGCTTGAGCTCTCCCAGTTTCCCTCAAAAACCATATAAAACCATGCCTCTGAACAAAGTCTGACCGAAGGAAAACATTCTCCAGCTCAAGACAGATGGCAAAAACTTCATGAAAAGTCAGACTGATTGGGGTGAAAAGGATGATCAGCCCAGCTCATATACAATCTGGGAAAGCCAGAGTTTTAGCTTCTTGCCCTTGTTCCCACCCACAATTAAGAAATAATGTGAAGTTACTTAAAACATTTCCATAAAAGTCAAATTTTGAAATAAAACTGATCCCCCACCCTAATGAAAATAAAAGCTCTCAAGAAAATTTAAGTTAAAAATAGAGATAGAGTAATAGAGAATGCTTCATTCTGTATTCAGACTTTATCAGTTCCTTCTCTGCACATGGATAGTATTTTTCATCATAAATCCTTCAGAGTAGGTGTGGATGATTGTACTACTGAGAACAACAAAATCATTTAGAGCTGGTTATTCCAGAACATTGCTATTATTTTGTATATAGTATATTTCACTTTGCATGAAGGACTTAACAGGTTGTTCCTTTCCCCCTGCCCCCTCTTCCCAAGAGCCTCCTGCTCATCATTTCCCAGAAAACAATAATACTCCATCAGAGAAACTTGTTTAGAAAATTTTTTGCAATTACTATTGGTAATTGTATTTCCCCCATTTATTCTCTCTTTCATTTCATCCTGTCCCTCATCAAAAGTGTTTTGCTACTGACAACTTCCTCCCCCCAATATGTCCTCTCTTTTATCACCCACATCCCTTCCCATTTCCCTCCTATTTTCCTGCAGGGTAAGATAGATTTCTATATCCCTATTGAGTATGTATGTTATTTCCTATTTGAGCTAATTCTGATGAGTAAGGTACACTCATTCAACCTCTCCTCCCTTTCTTCCTTTTTCTTGTCTCTTTTTTTAATGGTAGATTGTTTGCACCATTCCACTTTTCCCTCTCCCCTTCTCCCAGTACATTCCTCTTTTACCCTTTAATTTTATCATTATTTTTTAAAATGATATTATCCCTTCTTATTCAATTCTCATACCCATATCCTCTTTCTATACATACTCCTTCTAACTGCTATAATAATGAGAAAATTCTAATGAATTACAAATATCATCCTCCCATGTCAGAAGGTAAACAGATAAACCTTAAGTACTTTATACTATCACTTTCCTGATTACCTCCTTAAGTTTCTCCAGAGTCCTATATTTGAAAATCATATTTTTCATTCTGTTTAGTCTTTGCACCACAAATGCTTGAAAAATCCCCTTTTGCTGAGTGACCATCTTGTTCTCTGAAGGGTTATACTCAGTTTTGCAGGGTAGGTGATGCTTGTTTGCAATCCTAGCTCAATTGCTCTCTAGAATATCATATTCCCAGGCCTCTGATTCTTGATGTAGAAACTGCTTAATTTTGTATTATACTGATTGTAGCTCCACTGTACTTGGTTTTTTTCTTTTTGGATACAATATTTTCTCCTCAGCCTGGGAGTTGTGGAATTTGGCTATAATATTCCTGGGAGTTTTCATTTTGGAATCTCTTTCAGCAGGTGATCAGTGGATTCTTTCAATTTCTTTTTTACCCTGTGGTACTAGAATATCAGGACAGTTTTCCTCGATAATTTCTTAAAAGATGATATCTAGGCTCTTTTTTGTGACCATGAATTTCAAATAATTTTTTAATTCTGTCTCTTGGATCCACTTTCCAGGTTAGTTGCTTTTCCAATGAGATATTTCACTTCCCCTCTCCCCCATTTTTTGGTTTTGCTTTATTGTCTCTTGATTTCTCATAAAGTCATTAGTTTTCAATTGCCCAGTTCTGTTTTTTAAGGAATTATTTTCCTCAGTAAGCTTTTGTATCTCCTTTCCCAATGGTCTACTTTTGCTTTTTAAGGAATTCTTCTCATTAGTTTTTTGATTTCCTTTTACACATCTTTCAGTTCTTTCTCTAAGTTTTCCCTTATTTCTCTTACTTGATTTTCAAAGTCCCTTTTGAGCTCTTCCACAATCTGAGACCAATTCTTATTTTTCTTGGAGGCTTTGGATATAGGATCTTTGACTTTATTATCCTCTTTTCAGTGTGTACTTTGATCCTCCTTGTCACCCATAATAGCTTTCAATGGTTAGAATTTTTTTTTTTTTGTTTTTTTCTGCTCATTTTCCTAGATTATTACTATATTTTTTCCTGAGGCAATTGGGGTTAAGTGACTTGCTCAGGGGAACACAGCTAGGAAGTGTTAAGTGTCTGATATTATTTTGTTTTTAATTCTTTGTTAAAGTAGGAATCTATTTCAAAGTGCATTGTCCCAAGCTTCAGAGGTTTTGTGCAGCTAGTTTTAGAAATTCTTCTAGGAATCTGCCCACGAGCACTGTTTTTTCCCCTGTAGCTATTAGGTGTGTCCCTGTACTACTGTAGCTCTATATAGAGTACTGGCCAATGCTGAGGCTGTGCTGACAGAGGCTGGAGTGGGACTGCACACCAAACTCCCACCCCATTGCCATAAATCTTCTTCACTGATCTTTCTAAGTCCTCCCTGGTATCTCTCTGGGCTGAGAGGTCCAGAAGCCTCCAGCACTGATATTGATTCAGAAGACCCATCACTGACACTGGGGCCAGAGTTGGGGTCTAGACTGGGCTTGTGCTGGAGTCGGACTCTGGCTCCCCAGAGCTTTTCAAATACTCACTTTCCAGCTTCTATTTGGTCTTTCTGAGTTGAGAGGTCTGGAAATGACCAGAATTGCTGCTCATCAGAAGTTGGCTGGGTCAGGGTTGGAGCTTGGTCTGGGTCCAGGAGCTACATGCTGGACTCCCATCTTTTCTGCTGAGATTCTAAGTTGCTTTTGGCTGGAAAATGCTCTACTCATCTTTTTGGATGTTCTGATGCTTTAAAATTTGTTTAGAATCATTATTTAAAGGAATTTGGAGTGGTTTGGGGAGAGATTGGCAAATTCCTGCCTTTACTACACCATCTTAACTCTGCCTAACAGTTTTTTCCAATGAGTTATTTCATCTTGTAATTTTTTTTCCCCATTCTTTTGGTCTTGTCTTATTGTTTCTTGATTGTTCATATTATTAGCCTATATTTACCAAATTTTAGTTTTTCTGGAATTATATTTGTCAAAGGGCTTTTGTATTCTTTTTTTCCTATTTAGTCAATTTTTCTTTTTATGAAGTTTTTTCTTTGTGAATTTTTATATCTCTCTCCATTTAACCAAATCTGCTTTATAAGGAATTCTTCTCATTGACTTTTTGTACTTCCTTTATCATTTCATCTTGTCTGGTTTTTTTCCCAGAATTTTTTATTTGTCTCCTTTACCAAACTTAATTTTTTTGTAATTTACTTGCATCATTCTAATTTTTCTTCTACCTTTTCCACTTGATTTTGAAAGTTCTTTTTGAGCTCTTCCATGACCTGAAAAAAATTCATATTTTTTCTTGGAGGCTTTGGATATAGGAGCTTTGACTTTTGTTATTTTCTTCTGAGTTTATGTTTTGATCTTTTTTGCTACCATAGGAAATTTCTATGATCATATTTTTTTCTATTATTTATTCATTTCCATGGCCCATTACATCACTTTAAACTCTTTCTGAAAGGATGAAGTTCAGCCTTTCATGCTTTAAAGTTTTTGTGAAGCTGTTTTCAAAATACTTCTAGGGACCTGTAAGTTTTTAATTCTTCTAAGATAATATTATCTAAGGAGAGATAATGTATGTTCTGGTCTATAAGTGACCACAAGCACTTTTTTTCCTCCCTTGAACAGTGAGGAGGGTCTCTACTCCACTGTTAGTAGAAGTTCTGTTGTACTATTATTGCTCCTCCTTGCCCTAGGACAACCACCCAGGACTGAAATACAGAATATCTGTGGGTTGAGAGCTCTGGAAGCAGTCACTGCTTCTGCTGATTCAATGGCTCCTAAAGTCTGCTTCTAGTATGCTGGAACAAGGGAAGAATGTTGTAGCCTGTGCTAGACTATTTATTCTCATTCCAGTAGAACAGACCTTTCCTGATGATCTTCTAAGTTGTCTTTGGCATCTGTTGGTTGAGAGGTCTGGAAACTGCCACTGGCTACCACTGATTAAGTTTCCTGTAGCCTGTTCTTGGTTTACTGGGGTCTGAACCATTGTCTTGAAACGGAAAATTATTTCACTGCATCTTTTGTGGGTTCTGCCACACTAGAATTTCTTAGAGTCATTTTTTAGATGTATTTGGAAGGTTTAGGGAAGACCTCCAGTGAGTCCCTGCCATCTACGATCTGCCTTTCATAAATTTTTGGAAGGTTCTTCCATAAGGTGTAGGATTCATATAAAGATAAAAACAACAAATAGCATATTATCTGAAATTCTCTGAAGTTTCAAGATTAAAGAGCCAAATTTAAGTGGCTGTTCTAAATTCTACTACTAGCAGAATTATCTATTGCAGTATATTTTCCAAAAAAATTTTCTTGGCTAGATGTCCATAAGGTCATAAAGAGTGGACATAACTGAACCACCACAACAACAAAAAGTACTTCCATATGTATATGCTCATATATAGCCTATATTTGTGTATATACATATACGTGTGCATGTATAAACTTTTTTTGTTTATCATCTCCATCCACATCTTTTATTATTCAGTATCATTTTTGATTCTTAGTCTATGTTCTCATTCTAGTATCTCTTCTTTTGTTTTCCTACACAGTGTCCATATTCTTACTATATTGAGGGTCTCCTTCTGAAATAGCATTAATTTATTTATTTGTTTTTGCTGAGGCAATTGGGATTAAGTGACTTGCCCAGGCTCACACAACTAGGAAATGTCAAGTGTCTGAGATCAGATTTGAACTCAGATCTTCCTGACTTCAGGGCTGGTGCTCTATCCACTGTACCACCTAGCTGCCCCTGAAATAGTAGTTATAGCAACAGCAGCAGCAGCAATAATAGTAAGAATTGCAATAAATTTGTATTCTTGAACCAATGTTATCATTATGTTTCTTAAATCACAAGCATTACAAGACTAGCAATATAGTAAATCTGTGTGTGTATGTGTATGTATTAATAATTTATCTAACACCAAAAAAAACCCTAAAAAGAAAAAGGAATATAAAGTAAAAAAATGCAAAACCTAAATCTATCATTTTTTAACCTGGATCTAATGTATTGTATTCCCCTGAAAATTAAAGTTCAATATTGGAACTCCTTTTTCCCTTTTTCCTTCTCTTTTTTCTCCTCTTCTTCCTCTTCTATTTTCTTATTTTACTTATCCTTTTATTGACTTTTTGGAAGTATGGAAGCTTATTCTAATGGTTTATACAAAACAATTCAATTAAACTTATAAGGAACAACTAATATACTACAAAGCGTTTTCCAAAACCACAAGAAGAAAAAAAAAACTAGCAAAAATTTTAAGAAACAACTACAATATGAATACCTAAACCAGGGAATGATATCACTTAGAATAAGAAAAAATATATACATATCTACAGAAAGATATAGATACAGATATATATCTGCATTTCTATATCTCTCTATATATCTTATTATTTTCCCTCTTCTTTATCATCATTACCATCATCAGTGTTAATATTTATATAGTGTTAACTATGTTTCAGGCACTGTGCTTAGCACTTTATAATTAGAAATGTCTAGATGTGGAAGTAGAGAAGTAAAGCCCCTTCTGGAGCTTTTTTGAGAATAACCATATTTGTCAAAAAAAAAAAAAAAAGATATTTATGAACCAGATTAATACATGAGGCATCTGGGACTCAAAATGTGCTGGTTAAATGGATATTCTATTCAAAATAGATTGATGTCAGTTATTATTGGTGATAACTATTGTATTGCTTTAATCATTTGTTTAAAAATGTTTATATTTAAATTTTCTTTCTAACCTTGGGTGAATCCTAAGTCTCCCTTTTCAAAACCAGCCCATTATGCATCTTCTAAGTTGTTAGATCTGATCTAAACCTGACTTAAAATAATTATGCAGTCATGGGAATTGTGAGAAAAACTTTGTTGCATTGTTTGAACCTAACTCTGTGTAACTGAAAAACTGGATCATTTATATGATGATTTTTTAAAAAAGTATTCTTAACTAAGGACCTGTGTTATGCTAACCAGAAACACAGATTCAAAGATAGTTTTCTTTAAGGGTCCTTACAAGGTCCTTCTGATTACTCCCATCAGCTATCAGAGTTGTGAGTGGTGGACTCCTTCATAATTGGAAGAAAGCCTCTGCTCCTGAGTAGAGACAGAAACTTTCAGGGACCTCAAGATACTTCTGCAACTGACTCAGAATGAGCCAATATCCAGATGAGACAGCTGTCTCAATATTATGAAGAAGAATTGAAGATAGTGTCCTAGAGTTTTGTTAGTTTGTTTTCTGTTTTCTATTTTTTTCCTTTTCTTTTTTGTTATGTGTCCAATCACCAAGGCCCTGCTAAAATATGTTGGTATTCCCTTTCCCTACATTCTTGGCTTTCCCTCTCTAGACTCTTTTCCTTTCTGCTTGTAATTAAACAATAATGATACCTGGGATATAATTCCCTCATATGTCCAGAAGTTAACCCCCTGGGCAATATCTCTTTACTGGTTCAACTTGTCCATCCTGGCATTTTGGCTTATGTCTGTCTCTCCTTTTATGACTAGAAGTTTAGGGGTTCTTTCAGATACCATATCTCTGGCCAAAAAGGGGAAATGTCAAGATATCAGGAGACATTTTGTTTTCCCCAGCTAACGCCCAGCAAGAAAGCTGTGCACTGAGCTTGGGATAACAACAGTCTTTTATGTTCACCCTCTGGAAGATCTCAGTCATAGAAAAATCGCAGAGTTATTTTTGGTCATGAAGCCCTGCTATGAATCAAACTTCTCACATTGTTGTTATTACCCCTCAATGTCAGAGTCACAGCTCATTGCACAACCATTGGCATAAGCAATGAGATATCCCAACACTGCCACGAGTCCTTCCCACTAGTGCTAGGGCTCTGACACTTTTGTCCTTGCTTGCAAACCATTTCCCTCACTTTAAAATTAAATTTCCCTTTGACTCTTGATTTTATTCTCCCTAACCTGCTTTGTTTGACTCTGCTCCTTCATAGATTAGACAGATTTCAGTTCATCTGACTATAGATATACATTTATAAATATATATATATATATACACAGATATACATATTTACACATATATATGCATGTATATACACACATATGTACACTATATGCATGTGTGTATTACTCAATATTGATCTGATTTTTTTAAACCTATTATATGTAACCTAATATCCTGGAACTTGACATATTTTGGACAAGACCTGTGATTTCATTAGAACTGGGACTTCCTGGTGATTATCTTTCTATCAAAAGAATTTGTAACTATTCTGTACCTTGCTCTGCGAGTTTAGGTGACTTTTTAATGAATTCAATTTTAACTAAACCACAGAGCCAACTAATGAGAATATCCTATCGACAAAGTAATAGTAATTGAAAAAGAAATAGTAAGTTACTATACTCTCCTTAACGTCAAATGAAATTGTTATATTTTATAAACATGATTTTGCTATCATTGGTGATATAAAGTTTATTTTATGAGTCACAACATTTCTATATATAAAAAGAGAGCATAATGGATTGTTGAAAATCAATAGGAGCAAAGTTGATCTCAAGCAGTAGATAGAGATAATCCTATGAATATATAAGAGTGGAGGAATAAATGAATGTATGGTCTGAGGAATATTGAATTACTTATCTGAAACTTTGAGCAAATATTTTCAAGTGGCAAGTCACAATGATGTAAAAAAAAGCCCCAGATTCAAAAACAACCACATTTTTCCAAAGAGAAAATTCAATAAGTTTCTTCATCTGACCAAAATCTAAGTGAAAACAAACAAAAAAGTATAAAAACATACTTAAATAGAAATCTCACCTGAAAAGTTAATATAATTTCAGGTAAACAGACAGAAACCTTGTAGAAAAAAAAAGGAGAACCCTGAAATATTGCCTTGACACTGAAATCCAAAAACATTTCAGAGACCATCCAAATATCTAAATGATAAAACCCAAAGAAGAGAATAAATTTCAAGCATTTTTCTGTGAGGAAGTCCCAAGGGAAGCTGCAGAAAAGATAAATAAGACAGTACTCCAATAAATAGTCTGTAAGAGAATGGAAGAAGGGCCAAATAGATGCCAACTGAAGGAATCCAGGAAACTGAGGTAAAGACCAAAGTCTGACTATATATGCAGCTATATGGGAAAGTATAAGGAAAATCTTTAGACCACAACTCAGGAATTAAGTCTAGAAAATAAAAATTAATCTGATTTAAAAAAAAATAAAAAGGCACAAAAGTAGAAGAAAATCACTCTATTTCATCTTATGCTATCTGTGAGTAAGGGAAATCAGTCTGACTGACAAGATAAAGTACCAAGAGGGAGAGGACAGAAGGTGGCGTTTTCCAGTCAATCACACTATAACTATTACCTTACTCTTGTGATTATAGGGATAACTCAGAATACTGAATACAAGGATTTTTGGAAGATTCCCTGCCATACTTGTATTTGAGGTTCACAACTATCATTGAGGTGAACGGTCACAGAGGAGAAGAGTCTCCATCCTCTTCATTAGAATCTCCACTACTAAGTTCTACCTAATTATCATCAACAAGCATGCAAACCCAAGAGTTCTGAGAATGGTGACAATATTGAGCCCCAATATCACTGGTCTTGATTTGATGCCAGGCCTTGTAGCTATCTGGGAAACAATTGTATATAATTGCTATCTAGAAACTATTTCTGCAGGTGCTGAAATTATACTTACTGGAAGCCCCCCAATAAAGTTATTTATAATAAAATCCTTTATACCATCAAAAAGTTGAGCATCTGAAATAAGTACAATTTTAATTATGAAAATGACATTAAAGAAGTTATTACACCTTTACTATATATGCTATTGTAGCTGAAATCACTTTTACTATGTGAGTTCAACAAGGGCAGGTACTCTCACCTTTTATGTTTGTAATGTCACAATGTTTATCACAGTGTATGATACAAAGTTAGTAATTAACAAATGTTTGCTTATTTACATGAAAAGCCATAAAGTTAAAAATTTGGTATAAATCCAACTGAAATTTCTAGGTGAAAAGACAATAATTAAAAATGATTATATAAATAAAAATAACATTATAGATGATAGAAAAAAGAATAAATAAATTAGCATAGGATAAGCAAAAAAAATATTACTCAAGTAACAAAGTCACTGAAAATTAGATTATATCAGACACATTAACAACTCTATGAGCATTAAGAAATATGAGAACTAAAACAAAAGCCTGAAGATTTTCTGAAATGGAGAATTCTGGAAAGATAGCAGAGTAGATCAGAAAATTTCTTTTTTTTTTTTTTTTAATTTTAATAGCCCTTCATTTACAGGTTATATGTATGGGTAACTTTACAGCATTGACAATTGCCAAACCTCTTGTTCCAATTTTTCGCCTCCTTCCCTCCGCCTCTCCCCCAGATGGCAGGATGACCAGTAGATGTTAAATATATTAAAATATAAATTAGATACACAATAAGTATACATGTAGGTCAGAAAATTTCAAATTCTACAAATTTCTTCCACAAACAAAAAATTGCCCCTCTGAATAGTGAAAAACAAGTAAGATTTGGGGTAGAAGAAGGGTCCTTGTGAGACAAGAGAATGGAAGAAAGACTATTTAACAGAGGGTGTGAAGTGTAAACAGCTCCAGGCTAGCTCTTCAGAAACAGCAAGCTGGGAGCCCTGGGGCTAGCTGGGTTCAAGGGTATCCTCAGTCACTTCCACAGGAACTTTCACTTCCCAGGCAGTTTGGGGAGTCAGGGTCTGAGTCTGGAAAGACAGGAAACTTCTGCTGATTTCTGCTGATTAAGAACACCAAGACACTGAGATATAATGCTGGGAGATACAGAACATATATGAGTGTGAGTGCAAAAGCAATGGGATCCAGGATGCAGTTGGCTTTGGATAATTATGGAAGAGTGAAGTTTTGGGTGGTCAGAGGGGAGAGCTGAAGTGAAAGTAGAGGTATTATTTCCTCCTCTGCCTCCCCACCCCCACATACATTCTAAAATTACAGGTCCTTTCACTAATAGTTCTCATTTAAAAAATGAACAGGCAAAGAAGAAAGAACCCCAAATTATCTTATCCATCAAATCTAACCATACTATTGAACAACAACAACAACAAAAATGGATATTTAACAAATTTATAGAATTTCAGTTCTTTATCTCAGTCAATATTGACCTCAATAGAAAATTTAACATGAAGGTTACCCTAAATTCTCACCTTCTGAATTCTATAAAGGAATAAGTGGGGGGATGAGACAAGGTGTAGGAGGGTGTGTAGATTTATGACAGTGAGACAAAGATTAATATATATATTAATATATAATAATGTATAGATTAATGGGAAAAAGAAAAATAGGTAAGGAAAATATAGCATAGGATAAGGTGAGTCCCAAAAGGTTTTTAGAATAATTGGGATGGGATAAGATCAGTATATTATTGGGAAAGAGATTAAAAAAAAAAGAAGGGAAAAGATGGAGGGAAAAGGTAAGGGAGGGATTCATGAAAGGAGGAAAGTTAAGTTTAGCAAGACAAGTTAAGGAGTAGAACTGAAGTAGAAGAATTAGCAGGGATACTAAATAAGAGATACACAAACACCATAACAAGGATTAGAAGTAGAAATTATCAGAAAAAAAAATTGAGTAAAACTAGTAATCACTGATCATAGGCAAAGTCAAACAAAAATTCAATCAATAGGGAAATCTACATTATATGTCAGCTATATTAATATAGTTACATGTCTATATATGTATAGATGCATATGTATTTATGTATGTATATGTATGTGTGTATGTGTGTGTATGTGTGTTTGTGTATTCACATGCTTAATTGGGCAGAGACAGGGAATGAAAGGGGAAAAAAAGAATAATGTAAGAACTACATCACAGTTAGAAAAGAATAACCAACAAGGAAGCAAATAAAAGATCGACAGTCATAAATATTTAATCTCTTCTATTATTGTATGTTCTTTCTTGAAATGGAAATCTATTGTTACATATTTTGAGATCACCCTGATGTTCTACTGGACACATGCCAATATTTAGTTTAGTTTTTTTTTTTTAAATTTTCCTTTTCTGTCTATTTCTATTTTATTTTTTCTTATTTTCTAGTTTTAAACTTAAAAAAAAAAAAAAGAAAATATAAGATATTTCTTTTTTAAAGAAAAAAAAATGACCTGAAAAAATAGTTCAAGGAGAGATAAGTTAAGGATAATTTGACTCTGAAAATGTCAAACATAAAAATCTTAGATACCATATTTAAAGAAATTATGAATGAAAGCTGTGAAGACATAATTGAGTCATGACACAGTGGCAATTGAAAGAACCCACTGTTTTCCACCTAAATGAATCCCTAAAGTGAAAATCCAAGAAATTCCATAGCCAAAATTGAAAATATTTCATGTTCTAGACATTTTCTTACTACAAATTTCTTCATGTGATTGCAATGATGACAGATCCATGGATACTGCCAAATCTTCTGGAATATGTACAAAGAGAGGCACATGTGTTGAGGTTAGTGATTCCTCTAAAGTTTCTTGATGATCATTGTTTGGTATTCTGGTACTGAAGCCTAACTTCTTGCTTAACTCTATTCTTTGAACTCCATGAAGATGAGTGTGGAAAAAGGTAGTTATTTTGATGACCATTTTTACAATTTGTTTAAAAAGCTCTTCTAGTGAAGGAAACAGAAGCTCACTTAAAAAAATTTGATCAGTTTTGCAATATCTTAAAGAGGTTGACATTGCAAAACATTATTTTTCTGAGTTCCCAGATTCTGAAGAATGTGTATTTAAGCAAAGCTTTGATGCAAATTATTTATACCCAAAAATATAATTAATAACTGTTGGAGTGGACTTGCCAATTAAAAAAATTTTTTTCTTAGAAGCAACGGACTGACCATTTAAAGCTTAAAGCAATAATTCTTCTTAGATGATATGTGGAAATAAAGTCCACCATTTTTAAGTGGAAATATTTGAGGGATCATAACAGGGTTAATGGTGGCAAAAATGAAAAAGTACTAGGGTAATATAGAACTCCACCCCCACCAAAAAAAAAAATCTAGGGCATCATCAGAAACTTTTGAGAACAACGTTCTACTTGATATACTAAGGTGATGTCTGATACTTACAAAGCAAAAGAGCAGAGAAGAGGTACAGCAAGAAAATAATCAAAATGCTTTAGAAATAGTTTAATGGATAGTACATTGGAAGACCTGAATTTGAATCCTGTCTCAGTTATTTTGACCTGAGGAAGCCATCTAGTTTCTGCAAGTCTCAGTTTTTTCCCTGTATAAAAAGGAAGATAATAATTATACCTATTTCATAAGATTGTTGTGAGAATCAAATGAGCTAATATATATGTATGTATATATATATATATATATATATATATATATATATATATAAAGTACTATATTATTACATAGCTATTATTATTAAAATAGTTTTTAGGCTATTGCAGGAGGAAACATTCTTTCTCTTCTCTATCTCAAACTTACAGCAAATTGCTCCTAGGACTTGGGGGAAGTTTATACCAAACTCTAGTCATTTCACCATTTTGATACATGAGACTTCTGAGTCTATTTTGTTTTGAATTCATCAATCATTTCAGGAATCTATAGGTGTTTTATCAAAGAGAAACAGATTCTGAAAGGTAGAGAATAATAAGAGATAATGATTTATAGTCCCATTGAGTTGGTTGGTTTATCTCTGAAGGCATCCATATTTAAGGAGTTCAAGTCTCAAAAAAAAAAAAAAAAGTTTTCTGATTGCAACAGAGGCATAAACTATTCAATTTCCTCTCATTTTTTAATTAATATTTCTTCCATATAGCCTGCCATATATGTAGTATTTAGTACTTATAAGTGGTATAATGGTACATACCTGACTCCCCACATTCTCTGGGAGGTAAAAGTTCCTGTGTTGGTAACTGAGGTAAATCCATCAACAAATTGGTATTACTGAGGCATCATTCATGACTCTCTACACTAAAAATAAATACATTAAAAAAAAAAGTCAGCATCTTCTTATTTTCTCTAGGATGGAGACGATGGTCTGTTGTTTAAAGGCCTCTAAAATCTAGATCCCATCTATTTTTCCACTCTTACTTTGTGTTACTTTCATGTAAGTTCTATTTTCTTTCCCCATCTCTTCTATGTTTCTTTTTATAAGCTACCTCCTATATATTTGGAAAGCTACCTTATAGAAAGGAATTCCTTTCTTATCTCTTTAACTATTTTCTTACTTCATTCAACTCTTAAATTTTTTAAATTTCTTCAAGAAATAGGTCATCTAGAACCAGATGGGGATGGAGCCAAGATGGTGGAGAGGATACACACATCTTTCTAAGCTCTTCCTTACCCTCAGATTACTTTTTATGAAAGGCCTTGGAATTAATGTTTGACTGAAAAACCCCACGAATATTGGGTTTCAACACATTACCAACAGAAGATATCCTTGAAATTCCCCCCAAAATGTCTGTTTTTGCTCACAGGTGGGGACTATTAGACTAGGTGCAGAGTTAGAAAAGTTGGCAGTGAGAGCACAGAAGGCAATTTATACTGAGCAGACCTGACGGGGGTGGGGTGGGGTGGGGAGGGGCAACATTACCACAATGTCAGCTACTTTGCTCTGGCAGCAAGCCAGTAGATTAGCAAAGAAGCTATAAACAGAGGGGGAAAAGACTATAAAATGGTCAAATTCAAATGCAGAAAGGCAGAAATAGTAAATGTATCTTTTTCAGATCTTGATACAGTGAAAATTGCATTCAATAAAAAGCCAGGGAAAAATAGGCCAAAAAATAATTGGAAACTAAATAATCCCATTCTAAAGAATGATTGGGTGAAACAGCAAATCATAGACACAATTAATAATTTCACACAAGAAAATGACAATAATGAGATATCATACCAAAATATGTGGGATGCAGCCAAAGCAGTAATAAGGGGCAATTTTATATCTCTAGAGGCCAACTTGCATAAAATAGAGAAAGAGAAGGTCAATGAATTGGTCTTGCAACTAAAAAAGCTAGAAAAGGAGCAAATTAAAACCCCCCAGTCAAACGCTAAACTTGAAATTTTAAAAAAAAGGAGAGATTAATAAAATTGAAAGTAAAAAAAAAAAACTATTGAATTAATAAATAAAACTAAGAGTTGGTTCTGTGAAAAAAACAACAAATTAGATAAATCCTTGGTAAATTTGTTTAAAAAAAGGAAAGATGAAAATCAAATTGTTAGTCTTAAAAATGAAAAGGAAGAACGTGCCACTAATGAAGAGGAAATTAGAGCAATAATTAGAGTTTGCCCAACTTTATGCTAATAAATTCAATAACTTAAATGAAATGGATGAATACTTTTAAAAATATAGCTTGCCCATATTAACAGAGGAAGAAGTAAATTAGTTAAACAGACCCATTTTAGAAAAAAGAACAAGCTATTTATCAACTCCCTAAGAAAAAATCCCCAGGACCAGATGGATTTACATGTGAATTCTACCAAACATTTAAAGAACAATTAACTCCAATGCTATCTAAACTATTTGAGAAAATAGGGAATTGAAGGAGTCCTACAGAATTTCTTTTATGACACAGATATGGTACGTATACCTAAACCAGGTAGGTTGAAAACAGAGAAAAAAATTATAGTCTAATCTCCCTAATGAATATTAATGCAAAAATCTTAAATAAAAAGCAAAAAGATTACAGAAAATCATTCCCAAGATAATACACCATGACCAAATAGCATTTATACCAGGAATGCAGGGCTAGTTCAATATTAGGAAAACTTTTAGCACAATTGACCATATCAATAACCAAATTAACAAAAACTATATGATCATCTCAATAGATGCAGAAAAAGAATTTGATAAAATCCAACACCCATTCCTAATAAAAACACTTGAGAGTATAGAAATAAATGGACTTTCCCTTAAAATAGTCAGGAGCATCTATTTAAAACTATCAGTAATCATCATATGTAATGGGGACAAACTGGAACCATTCTCAATAAGATCAGTAGTGAAACAAGTTTGCCCACCATCATCATTCCTATTCCATATTGTATTAGAAATACTAACTTTGGCAATAAGAGTTGAGAGATTAAAGGAATTAGAATAGGTAATGAGGAAACCAAATTATCACTCTTTGCAGATGATATGATGGTATATTTAGAGAACTCCAGAGATTCTACTAAAAGTCTATTAGAAATAATCCACACCTTTAGGAAAGTTGGAGGGTATAAAATAAATTCACATAAATCCTCAGCATTTTTATACATCACCAACAATATCAACAGCAAGAGATACAAAGAGAAATTCCATTTAAAATACCTGTCCATAGTATAAAATATTTGGGAATCTATCTGCCAAGGAAAGTCAGGAACTATATAAAACTACAAAACTCTTTCCACACAAATAAAGTCAGATCTAAAGAATTGGAAAAATATTGAGTACTCTTGGATAGGCCAAGCAAATATAATAAAGATGACAATATCACCTAAACTAATCTATTTATTTAGTGCTATACCAATCAGACTCCCAAGAAACTATTTTAATGACCTAGAAAAAATAACCCCAAAGTTCATATGGAAGAACAAAGGGACAAGAATTTCCAGGGAACTAATGGAAAAAAATAATGAAATGAAGGCGCCCTAGCTATACTTGATCTAAAACTATATTACAAAGCAGCAGTCACCAAAATCATTTGGTATTGGCTAAGAAATAGTCTAGTTGATTAGTGGAATAGGTTAGATTCAAAGGAAAAATAATCAATAACTATAGCAATCTAGTGTTTGACAAACCCAAAGACCTCAACTTTTGGGATAAGAATTCACTATTAAAAATTCCTGGGAAAACTAGAAATTAGTATGGCAGAAACTAGGCATGGACCCACACTTAACACAGTACACCAAAATAAGATCAAAACGGATTCATGATCTTGCATAAAGAATGAGATTATAAATAAATTAGAAGAACATAGGATAGTTTACCTCTCATACTTGTGGAGGAGGAAGGAATTTGTGACCAAAGAAGAACCAGAAATCATTATTGATCACAAGATAGAAAATTTTGATTATATCAAGTTAAAAAGCTTTTGTGCAAAAGAAATAAAAAACAAAAACTAATGCAAACAAGATTAGAAGGGAAGCAATAAACTGGGAAAACATTTTTTACAGTTAAAGGTTCTGATTAATGCCTCATTTCCAAAATATTAGAGAATTGAATCTAGTTGATAAGAAATCAAGCCATTCTCTAATTGATAAATGGTCAAAGGATATGAACAGACAATTTTCAGAAGATCAAATTGAAACTATTTCTACTCATATGAAAGGGTGTTCCAAATCACTACTTGTAATGTTCTTCTTTTCTAAAATATGATTGTTCTCTGTGAGCAGGTTTCTTGGGGAGCTTCTGGAGGCAGCCTTAGTTTCAGTTCAGAGTAATAATTACCTCAAATGCAGCGAGCTGTTAAAAGTTCAGATCCTTTATTGTTTCTTCCAAAATAGTTCAATTAGGTTTCTTAGAGGCCTATCTCTCTCCTTGGTTTCAAGAGCTCTTGTTGCTAGTCCTTTGCCTCTTCCAGCTTCAGCCTCTCTTCTTCTGAATGTCTCTAGCCTGCACAAAGGTGAAAGTTGGAATATCAAATGGATCTGACTCCTCCTCCGAGAGAGTGGGCTTGTGGGCTTCTCTTAGATTTGTGAATCTCCTCCACTGAATCCTAACTTGTGAATATCCCGAAAGTCTCTAGTTGGCTTGTGGGAGCTCCTTATATATGATCTCTTAAAGGTGTGAATTCTAAAGGTGTGAGATGTGAACTCTAATGTGTGAGCTAATGTGTGAACTCTCCCAAAGGTGTGAATTCCAAAGGTGTGAACCAAGTACATAAGCATTGTTTCTATTAATTCCAGTGACCTAGCATCCTGTTTCAAGTTCTGGCCCATAACAACTACTGATCAGAGAAATGCAAATTAAGAAAATTCTGTTATACCACTGCACACCTGTCAGATTGGCTAAGATGACAGGAAAAGATAATGGTGAATGTTGGAGGGTCTGCGGGAAAACTGGGACACTGATACATTGCTGGTGAAACTGTGAACAGAACCAACCATTTTGGAGAACAATTTGGAACTATGCTCAAAAAGTTATCAAACTGTGCATACCCTTTGATCCAGCAGTATTACTACCTGGGCTTATATCCCAAAGAGATCTTAAAGAAGAGAAAAGTACCTGCATGTGCAAAAATGTTTGTGGTAGCCCTTTTTGTAGTGGCTAGAAACTGGAAATTGAATGTTTGCCCCTCAGTTGAAGAATGGCTCAGTAAATTATAGTATATGAATATCATAGAAAATTATTGTTCTGTAAGAAATGACCAGCAGGATGAATACAGAGAGGCTTGGAGAGACTTACATGAACTGATGCTAAGTGAAATGAGCAGAACCTGGAGATCATTATACACTTCAACAACAATACTATATGAGGATAAATTCTGATGGAAGTGGATATCCTTGACAATGAGAAGGTCAAATTCAGTTCCAATTGATCAATGATGAACAGAAACAGCTATACCCAGAAAAAGAACACTGGGAAATGAATGTGGACTGCTTGCATTTTCATTTTTCTTCCCAGGTTATTTTTACCTTTCTGAATCTGAATTTTCTTGTGCAACAAGAAAAGTGTACAATATATGTATATATATGTATGTACACATATATTGTATTTAAGATATACTTTAACATGTTTAGCATGTATGAGACTGACTGCCATCTAGGGGAGTAGGCGGAGGGACAGAAGAGAAAAGTTGGAACAGAACTGATTTCAAGGCACAATGTTGAAAAATTACCCATGCATATGTTCTGTCAATAAAAAGGTGTAATAAAATGAAAAAATAAACAAATTAATTAACTAATTAATTTTTAAAAAGATGTACATCTGATATTTATTAACAACACAATCCAAATAATTAGCATTTAGCATTTTCTTCCTCTGTATAAATTTTTCATTTCCTTATTCAGGTGTATGTCATTAATATAAAATGAAAGTTATCATTGTTAGTTTTTTGTTTTTTAAAAAAAGGGCCCGATTGTGTCTTTGTGTATGTTTTTTGAACCACAGCACACAGAGAAATAAAGATATTTTATATGGTGAGACAAATTGAACCTGTTTTTTTTAACTTTAAGAGGTTAAAAAAGGGTTTCTTTCTATTTCTGAATTCAGTTCTTGATTCTGATTCAATTTCTTGCTTTTAGTTGGGAAATACTCATGTGCTGAAACATAAGGCAATCCATTTTGTTATAGAGCTAATTCCTGGACCCAGGACCTAGCAAAGAACTCATATTTACACACACACACACACACACACACACACACACACACACACACACACTTGCAGGGAACTAGTTCTAGAGAGCATCCATTCAAATTGGGTATATAGAATTCCAAGAATACCTGCTGACCTATTTAGCAAGAAGCTTGCCAGGTCTTCCCCCTATTACTTTGAAAAAACAAAGGAACAAACAAACAAAAATTCTTTCCTGCTTAGCTTTTTTTCTATTGTTTTAATAAAATCCCTTATACTAATCCATCCTAATACCCCCTGCTTTAGTGTTTACACAATCACAGTCTAAACCATTATTAGCCAACGATGTCTGTAATACTTGATACAATGATTTCCATATATTAAGTTCTTAATAAATATCTGCTGATTTGAATTTTATAGAAAATAAGATAAAATAAATTATAAAGTGTATAGAAATATGAACTATTATAACTTTGAAATTATGTTACAGAATTCATTTTTTTGTTTGGAATTTTTAAGATTATCAAAAGTAAAAATAGTGCTGCTTGTGTGTGTGTGTGTGTGTGTGTGTGTGTGTTTTCCTCCTCATAATCTATTGTTACTTAAAGCTTGACTATTTTGCATTTTCAAGATTTTCTCTTTTCTCAAGATAGTCACAGTCATATGTGCATACACCTAGGAATAGATAACTGTGAATAATAAATCTCAGAGCTATGTATAATCAAAATAACACTTTTGGATTATAATTACATGGAATATGGCAATTGGCAAAAACCCAGTAAAAATGTCTAGTGCAAATTTAAATAATGATACAAGTTAATGGGATTTATTATTTGTAACTTTAAGGCTTCTTGCTGTAAAGATTTTTATTTATTACTTTTTTGGGGGGCAGAATAGATTCTAGCAATAATAATACTATACTTAATTACATGTAGAGGTGAAAATGAATGTAGGATGAAAATTGAAACTATTAAGGCATATTCAGGAAAAAAAACAATCAAAAAAATTAAATCTTATTGCAAAGTTAATTATCAGGATCATTAAAGTCAAAACTTAACAGTTACACAAAATATTCACATAATTGGGACAAGGAAGTTCTGATATGAATTACCCTGATTTTTTCTTCTTTCTTATTTCAACTTGCACGTTTAGTGGACTTCAAAATTGAATTTCACAATAGGAAGCAGGATGTCATAGATTATTGTTTCAAAAAGTAGAAACACATTTTGGGGAGAATGAGTGAATAAGAACCATTCATTTCTTAAGGTGGGAATTATTTTCACCACAGGAAATTTCATCTTCACATTAGATTCCTAACTTTAGTTTCTTCCATATTGAGGAATTTTTTTTCTCTACAAAAACATCTTATTGCTCCTAATCTGAGTCACACTTTTCATGATCTTTTATACACTCCAAAAACAATACAGATGAATTTTTTAAATGACAAATATATGTTTCAGAGAAACACATTTATGAAGTAGACTGCTTTTATTTAATGGAAACACTAAATAAACATCATTTTGTATTCTAAGTTGAAGCAATTCAATTTTAAATCTAGAAAAAAAGAGTAAAAGCATTTTTTTTGCTGGTCTCCATTAACCCACTAATAGGGAAGTAGCAATCTAGCAAAACATAAATTTTCTGAAATCAGAGGCTCATTTTCTAGAATGGTTTTTGTCAGGCACTGTTTTCTTTAGATTTCAAACCATGTGAATGTCATTGAAAGAAAATGTTTCCCATATGTTTTTGATTGATTTACACTTACCTTATAAAAAATAATGTTTGTTAGGAGTATTTGAAGTCCAAAAAAATCTTTGAAACTTTTTACAAGCCATTTTATTAAGACAAAGAAATCACATTTTGCTAAAATGTAAATTTTAACCATTACTCATTCATGGTTTTAAAGAAACAAGCAAAAAAAAAAAAATCTGTGAAGTTTAATTATGTCTTAAAGCTGGAAAATACATATAACTTCCTTCCTAAGTATATCTTCTTTCTTGTTCTTAAAAGTTGTATGTGTGTGTATATATATACCCAGTGAAATATAGAATAAGTATAATTGCCCATGTATAGTACAGGTCAAAAATTATTTTGTTGGGTATAAATAGATTATTTGGCTTTATATTACCCTCATAATTAGATCAATTCTCTCCTTGACTTGTCCCATGTGAATGCAGTCTTGAAATCTTTTTATTATTACTATTATTATTATAATAACTTTTTATTGACAGAACCCATGCCAGGATAATTTTTTACAACATTATCCCTTGCACTCACTTCTGTTCCGATTTTTCCCCTCTTTCCCTCTACTCCCTCCCCCACATGGCAAGCAGTCCTATATATGTTAAATATGTTGCAGTATATCCTAGATATAATATATGTGTGCAGAACCGAACAATTTTCTTGTTGCACAGGGAGAATTGGATTCAGAAGGTAAAAATAATTCGGGAAGAAAAACAAAAATGCAAACAGTTTACATTCATTTCCCAGTGTTCTTTCTTTAGGTGTAGCTGCTTCTCCTCCATCCTTGATCAACTGAAACTGAGTTAGGTCTCTTTTTCAAAGAAATCCACTTCCATCAGAATACATCCTCATACAGTATCGTTGTTGACGGATATAACGATCTCTTGGTTCTGCTCATTTCACTTAGCATCAGTTCATGATGTCTCTCCAAGACTCTCTGTATTCATCCTGCTGGTCATTTCTTACAGAATAGTCTTGAAATCTTAAAGTATATTTTATTTATTTTTTAAGGTGATCTAATGAAGAGATTGACATTATTCTGTAAGCTTTGGCTTGTTTTCTTTCACTGTATTTCAAATTCCATCACCCTAAACCTAAATATTGAGATGGTAAAAATTCATTTCAATAGAACCATAACTTTACTGTTTCATTTGTGGATTCAGATTAGCTGTAATTAAATATCTCTTAGCCTTTTCAAAAAGATGTTTGTTATCAATAAAGTCCAAATTGCCATTTTTTTTTTTTTTACAAAATTCTCTCTTTGCTTCCAATCTGTATTTACCCTCTTAGTTTTCAGTATACATTTGCTGATAACTAATAAATCACAGTGGGAATATGAAGATTAGTTTTCAGCTAAGCATATTTTCAAAAAAAAAAATTGGTGTGTGTGTGTGTGTGTGTGTGTGTGAGAGAGAGAGAGAGATATCCATAAGAAATGTTTCTTACTAACAAACTAGAGGTTAGCAAATAATAGAGTATGACTACACAATAATGCAGAATTGAGATAGTTACTGGATTGGGATAACATTACTATAGGATGCTAAAAATTCCCTTTTCGTACACACTCATAGTTCCTGAGAGCTGTCTTGAGTCAAGAAGTTAAATGATTTACTTATGATTTTAGAATCAGTATCAACTATGGACAATATTAAGGATCTTCACTATTTCCCCAGTTCATGGCATTATTAATAATTTATATATAAATATTTTTGTTACTGATATCTGTCAATCATAAGATCATAAATGAAGAAGTGAAAGAAAGCTTTAAAATCATCTTGTTCAATCTACTCATTTTAAGATGAGAAATTGAATCAGAGAGAAATTATGTTATTTACCCAAGTTTACACAAGTATCAAGTGGCAGAGATAACATAATAAAACAGACCCAGAATCCTGTCTGATATATATATATGAGATGTTAAACACCTTTAACACTCTAAGTGCTCTCTAAGCCATTTTGAAATGTAAATTGGAAATATTTAACAAAATAAATAAAGCTGCAATAAAACATAGAGAACATGAAGATTCTTTTTCTACGTCACTATGCAGTGATATTGACGTAGAAAAAGAATCTTCATTTTTTTTTAAAGGCCCTAAAAATAGAGCCTCTAAAACATATATGAGGATGTACCCACAGTGATCCTTATGTATGTTTTAAAAGCTCTATTTCTTTTTTTTTTTAGTTTCTGTTTAAAATTTTTATAATAGCTTTTTATTTTCAAAATTCATACAGCAATATTTTTCAGCATTCATGCTTGCAAAACTTTGTGTTCCAAATTTTCCTCTGGTCCCTTTCTCCCATCACCCTCTGCTAGATAGCAAGTAATCCAATATGGGTTAAATATGTGCAGTTATTCTAAACATATTTCTACACTCATCAAGCTGCACAAAAAAGTCAGATCAAAAAGGAAAAAAAAAGAAAAAAGAAAAGAAAACAAACAACAAAAAAGATGAAAATATTTTTTTTGTGAGCCACATTCAGTTCCTATTCTCATTTTTAATGCAAATAGCATCACATCTGTTAGAATTGGTCTGAATCACGTCATTGTTGAAGAGTCATGTACATCATAGTTGACCATCACATAATTTTCTTGTTGCTGTGTACAATGTTGTCTTGATTCTACTCACTTCACTTATCATCAGTTCCTGTAAGTCTCTCCAGGCCTTTCTGAAATCCCCCTGCTTATCATTTCTTATAGAATATTATTATTCATATACCATAACTTATACCATTCCCCATCTGATAGGCATTTACTCAGTTTCCAGTTCCTTGTAGTGGTCTTATTTTTATTTAAATCTGATGAATCTGATTTGAATCAGCAGTACCTCATGTTGTATCCAGCATGAATGATGTTAATAACATAGCTATTAATAGTTCTCATTTATATAGGATTTTAAAGTTTACAAGTCACTTTATAGTAATCACAACAATTAATATTCATATAACATTTACTATGTGGCAAGTGCTATAATAAACACTTTAAAATCATTATCTCATTTGATCCTTATTATCCCCCTGGGAGACAGATGCTCTTATTTCACTTCTATAGGTAAGGAATTAAATAAACAGGTTAAATGACTTAGTCATGGTTGTACAGGAAATAAGTTTTTGAGACCATATTTGAACTTAGATCTTCCTGTCTTTAGTTCTGGTGTTTTATAAGTTATGTCACATAGTTATAAGTAGGTGGTACATGATTTAAAGAATTAACAGGGGAGTGTGAGATGATTGGAATGTAGTTAACTTTTTACTCACAACATTTCATCTGTTCACTATTCCTTTGAAGTCTGTTTCAGATGGATTTTGTATCTACCATTCTAGAAGAGATGCCCATTCACAAAATTGTAAAATCAAAGTCTTAGGGTAAGAAGATGACTCATTTGCCAATATATTTCATCTATAATGAATCCCAAAGCAGTCAAATCTACTCTATTCTAAGATTTCTAAGGTGGTATTCACTGACTTGTCTTCTTGAATGTCTTGTCAATATTTCTTCCTTTCTCTCCAAAATAGTTATCAGATTTAACTTACATGATAAATAATAGCTTAAGCTTTAAATAGTATTTTCTCCCAATTATGCATCAGTAAAATTTTTAGTATTTATTTTTCAAAGATTTTGAGTTTCAAATTATTTTCCCTCCCTCCTCTCTTTTCTTTCAAAGATTGTAAGGCGGTTGGATATAGTTTATACATGTGCCATTATATAGAACACATTTCATAGTTGTGAAAAAAGGGAAAACAGATCATAAGGGTAAAACAAAACATAAAAAAGAGTAAGGTAAGTAAAAAAAAATTTTGCTCTGCATTTATCTGTTTATGGATATCATTTTCTTTCATGAATCTTCTCTACTTGATGGATCATTGTGTTGTTTGGAAGAGCTGAGTCAATCACAAATGATCATCATACAGTATTGGTGATACCGTATAAAATGTTCACCTTGCTCTGCTCATTTAACTCGGCATCAAGCTTGTTCAAATTTTTCCAGGTTTTTCTGAAATTTGCCTGTTCGTCATTTCTTATCACATACTAATATTCTATAACATTCATGTACCACATCTTATTCAATCAATGTCCTCTCAATGTCTAATATTTTGCCACCATGAAAAGGGCTGCTATAAATACTTGCATTTGGAGGTTCATTGTTTATGATCTCTTTAAGATACAGACTTAGTAGAGTTACTCCTAGATCAAGAGATATGCATAGTTTGGTTGTCTTTTGGGCATAAAAGCTGTAGTGTTAACAAACATTATTAGTGAATGATTGATAAAAAGAATTTGAACCATGGGCCTAAAATATTGAGGAGTCAGTGACTTTTGGAAGAATCTTAAGTCCTTAATAAATAAGATGTTAGGAAATTCAAGAGAAAATACATATGTAAAATATGTATCTAGGAATTTCCATTATATCTTATTTATTATGTGAACCTGAAAACATAATTTTCACAGAAGCAGCAATGTTCCTACAGTGCCTTCTTATTTCAAAAAGATATTCCAAGAATATGCTATAATGCTGGGCAGGATATTTGCCCATACTTATAAACTATTATCTTGACTTTAAAAAGTTAACATATTTATTATGTTATGTCATCTAACAGCCATGTAAACTTGATTTATTTTTAATGTTTAATCTTTTAAAGTTGTAGTTTAGTGATGTTCAGCACTGCAAAATTTGAGAGATCACCATTTTTAATGCAGAAAGTATTTACATTATGTTTTCTCATTCTGTGATTATATATGCCCAGATTTGTATGTCTGCATACACATACTATATATAAAAAAGTAGTGAAACTTTTTTTTACAGAAAATAAGAGTAAAAATCAGATATATTAAATATGATAGAGATGAAAAATAATCATTTTATCCTACATTACTTATAAATGTGTATACATGTTGAATTTTTCCCTATCAATTTTCTTCTAAGATTATATTCATTCTAGAGTCACTTGTGTTGATGAAAGAGGAAGTCTCATAGCTTTAAAAACAAATAAAACAACTACACAAAATAGTCTTGAAGGACAAAATAAAATTTTCTTTCTTTTCAAAATTAGAGTTTATTTTTTTGAAAATGTGTATCTCACAAACCTATAGAATTTTTTCCATTGGTGAGATTCATTAAATTTGACCTTTTTTATATAATTTAATAAAACTGAATATCAGAATAAAAGTAAGATAATTTTTTAAAATAGAATTAGGTTGTGTTCCTTCTTCTTACCCCATTATTTTGTAATTTTGGTAACTTTACAAAAATATTTTGCTTGGTCTTCATGCCAAGTCACAGAAATGGAAAAAAAAAATAATTAAAAAAAGATTAAAAAACATTAAGAAATAAGAGATGTTATTTGGTGAGCGTTACTCCATGATATGATGAGTTCATATCTCCTTTTGTGTATACTATCTATGTGTTATCTTGTGGTAGTCATCTGATTTCTTTTGACCTTGGTTTCCTAATAAGTAAAGTAAGTATTTAAATTAGATAACTGCTGAAGTCCATCCCAACTCTTGATCCAGGACACAATGATCTTCTATAGCCATGTACCAGACTTAGGCAGGTTCTAATGATGTGTTGCTTTGAGATTTTGGGGAGCTTGAAATATTTATAGTTCAGTTTAATATTTTACCTTTATTGCAATTATAGATGCCTTTATCAGTAACTGGAAATCTTTATTTATTTTGAACGATCCATTTAATTTATCTGGCCTGAGTTTAGGTTGTTAGTTCAGGTGGCAATACACAGTGCTCATGATAATGAATCTGAAGATACATACTTTCTCAGTTCAATGCATCCCTTTTCAGAGTTTCAGTTGCTATTCTTATTCCAAGGCATCTCCCTACAATGGATGTTATTTGGAATTAAGAAAAAAAAAAAAAGAAAGAAAAAGAAAAAAGCTGATGGAGTTTAAAACAATGCTAGCACTAGTTGAAAAACAAAGATCTTATCATGTGATGGCATCATTTTAATCTGGTATAAACTATAGATCATTATCTTATAATTTAATTTCATTAGTGTTTCTTTATGTACCAAAAATGGACGTTTTATGGACTGTGCCCTTCTTAAACTGTACTTATTTCACTATGAAATGTGTAAATGTTCTTGAGAGAATTGCTAAATTCTGTACATCAGAGATACTCTATAACTGAAAGAATTAAACAACAAGCTGATTACATATATTATAAATATTCTGCATATTGCTATTTATCCGTCATTCTTCAAAAAGGACCATGACTTCAGGAAGTGATGACATGACATGCAACTGAATTGGATTTAAGTGATAGAGAGTTGCACAAAGTCACCAGCATTAATATCTCTTTAAGAGTCATCTGGTTTCAGTGGCAAAATATAGATGAGGATGACTACAAATGGACTTGGATGCAATGGAATGTCTTGGGGTTTTTAAGGTAAGATTTTTAACACATCTCAAGACTTAGGCAATGCCAAGCCAGTTATTATGTAGCATATTATTCTCTACAAATATAAGCATATACTAATATAAACAACAGAGACAAAATATTTTAGTTTATAAATGATTATTACATGACAAAAATATTTTCTTATTTTTTATAATTATTGTGACTTAAAGCTTCTAAATGCGTTGATAAGTGTTTGGAAGTCTACTCTTTCCATTGACAAATTAACTTTAAATAAGATACATTTCTTAATCTGAAAATGTCTTTGCAACAGTCTGTTGAGATTGTGTAATCTGATGCCTTCATTTTAAAAAATAAGGCAGGTAAGGTTGTAACATAAAAAGTCTCATCACATGATAAGAGAGATTGAGAGATGAAAAGACAATATATTTATAATTGCAGGGTCTTCAGGAGAGTCTAGTTCCTTTTTTAGAAGAAAAATCTAAGTCTTTCCCTCCCTGCCCCCAAAATGAACTTCATCTGGCAAAGATGAAACAACCTCTATCTTGCCAAGATAGAACTCCAACCCAGGACTTCTCTCTGTGCGGGGTTTCTCATTCTGGTACTTCAGATTTTTATTTATATTATGAACATGTACATTTTCTGTTGCTTTATCCTTTTCTCAAATGATATTAAATTTTTTTTTATTAAACTTAACTGGATTTCCTCTTATCAGGGGACAATTAAACTTCTTTATATTATCTTTCATTTTAAAATTATAATAACAATGTGAATGTAAAGCCTGAAGAGAATTTTATAGTTCCCGAAGCTGAAACTTGTTTACACATCATTTGGCTATTAATTCACAGACATAGGTAAATTAATCTTTAAGGATTTGAAGTACAGAGTTTTGAGTTTATGTAATGATCCAGGGCTTACTACTTTACATGAAGAGAATAATAAAGTCTGTATAATAAATTCCTTGGAGAAGAACTATGTAAAACATTTTAAAGAAGTAATAGAAATAGGCAGATGTAAATACTGCTGATAAAATCCAAGAAACTTGCAGTAGAAGTAGTAGTTAATGATAATAATAAACAATTTCATTTTCACTTGTGATGGTTTGATAATTTAGTAAATGTCGACAATCTTTATATAAAAAGTTGAATATGTCTGTTGGGGGAAAGAAAAACAAAAGAATTGGAAGATGATACAGAGAGGACAGTAATGGGGTCTGGTCTTCGTACAGTCTCTAAGAGTGGAATAGATGGCAGGAAGATTTTTTTTTTTACTAGCTATATTTATTTTCCTGTGAAACTCCTGAAAATCCAAGAAAAAATAGAGGAGAGGAAATGATGAGAGAGGTAATAGAAGTGACAACCTGCTTTGAGTTCAACTAAGTAACATTTCAAAATCAATTAGCATAGTCCAGCCAAGTGACAGTATTTCACAGAATAATAGAGCAGAGCAGATAGAGATTTCAGAGAAAATGTATTTCAAATAATGAAAAGAAGGAGGAGGAGGAGAAAGAGGAGGAAGAGGAGAAGGAGAAGGAGGAGGAAGAGGAGGAGGAGAAGGAGGAGGAAGAGGAGGAGGAGAAGGAGGAGGAACAAATATGAGAGATAGAATGTACTCAGTGTGGAATACAGGGAAGGCCAGTGTGGCTAGATCCCAAAGTGAGAAAAGGGGGAATACTAGCCTGTGAGGTTAGAAAGATTGAATGGGGCCAGGTTGTGAAGAAATTTAAAAGTTAAACAAAGGGACTTATAGTTTATCCTAGTGGCAATAGGAAGTCATTGAATAGACTGAATAATGAAGAGATCTGTGCTTAAGGCAAATACCTTTGGGAGAAGAATAGTCTGGAATGATAGGAAACTTGAATCAAAAACCAATAATGAGACATTGCAATAATCTAGGTGAGAGATTATTGTAATATTTAGCTCAATGCCTCTTACATTGTAGAATCTTAGCATATATTTATTAAGATGATAGCTAAGTGAGTTGAGAGAATGAAAAGCTTTGGCAATTGACCCACCTGCTTTAAAGAAGTAACTAAAAGGGTCTAGGCTTTCAGGTGGCTCTATCTGTAAACAATACTGTATTTGGATTTAGAAAACAAATCTCTGATCTTGACTTTGTTAGTTTCCTAAGTGATCTTGAATATTTCAATCCAATTAAAAAACATTTATTAAACAGCTATATGTTAGGATATTGAAGTTAATTCCACTTTTGTAACATATTAGCTTTACTTCCTTGATAAATCATTAGACCTCTTATTTTCTACTTTGTAGCTACTCTCTTTTCAAAATCACATTTTTATCCAGTGATCATAACTCAGAAGACTTAATATATTTAACTCTATACTCTATAGTACTATGTATTTTTATCTTCATCTTGGCCATTTTGAACGAGATCCTCCAACTTTGCACCTCTTGTCTTGAGTGGTCTAAAATATCAAAACTATCATTGTCTCTGAAAAGTTGCATCAGAGGACTGCTTTGTTTTTTTCAACATCTTTGTGACTTCCAAAAATAAACTCCCTCATCTACTGGAATCTTTAAGGCATAGATTTCTTGCTTTTTATTTTGTATTTATATTCCAGTATTTACTAGTTCTTTGAAAACAGAACTTAAAATATTTTCATTCATTCGCTCATATTCATTATGTATCATTAACAACTTTATAAGGATATTGTTTGTAAATTGGGTTATCTTTCCACAATGGTAGAGTGAGTTCTATCACTGAAAATCCCCTTTAACAATAAAATCATAATTCCACAAGAAAATGCGCTAAACACAGTAATATAAATATAAATAACAGCAGTTTCTATCCTTAAGAAACATGCATTGGACTTGGGGGGGAAATTATGTACACAAATAGCAAATACAAAATATTGGAAAGGATTTAAGTAAAAATAAGAAAAAAGGCTGAAGTAAAGCTGCCCCTTGATGAGAGCCAGAAGTTTTAAAAGTGTTTAAAAAAGAATATTATTGGCATAGGAAAACAAAATGACATTCATAGATAATTGGAATTGGCCAATTAAGCTACAAAATAAAATAAAGGAGATGATATAAGGTAAAATCAACCTGAAAAAAAATGTTTGTAGTCAGACTTTGAAGTGCTCTAAATGTTATGGATAATAATTCATATATTTAACTAAATGCAATAGAGAACCACTGACTTACTGAGCAGAGGAACGATCTTTCAAACCAGAACTTTTAAGTATATAACCCCTTATGTTTCACAGTCTTAGACAACTTATAAGATCTTGATGCAAGAATCACATAATTTATTGTTACCTCATTACCTCCACCTGGAGTGACTGGAGAAAATCTCCTAATGCACTCATGGTATGGGTTTCTCCAAGTGTAATTAGAAAGGAATCTCAGTTACTGGATGAGTACTCAAAGTAGCAACATACAAATCAGATAGAACAATCTTTATTTTACTACACAGAAAGTGGAAAAAATGAAAAGTTGTATATTCAAGTAGCTCAGCAATTCATTATGAAATGTACTTGAACATCAGCTTTTTAATCTAGTTTAACTTTTGATATTATAATTTGTCCCTAATTCCTAAGTACTCTTACACAAATTTTCCAACATACATAGTATACTTTGTGGTTTGTTTTGTTCACTCATTTTTCAGTCTTGTCTGATTTTTCATTACTACATTTGGGATTTTCTTGGCAAAAATAGTGGAGTGATTTACCATTTACTTCCCCAGCTCATTTTATAGAAGTGTAAACTGAGACAAACAGAATTACATTATTTGCCTAAGGTTGTATAGCTAGTAAGAGTCCATATTTGAATGTAGAAACAAGAGTCTTCCTGATTCCTGTTCACTGTACCACTTAACTGACCCTACCCCAAAACGAATATTATTTAAAAGCTGCTGAGTAAGAAATCCGTTTCTTATCATATCCTCATTTTCCTTAAAACTCATTGGCCTTGTTCTCTAAGCAGGACAGTGGAGAGGAACTATAGAATAATTCTCTTCTGTTTCTAAGAGATTTTTCTTCATTGGGGAATGCTTTGCTCTATTTAAAAGGTTCAATTCCCAAACTCTCAAAATTAATAACATCCAAATTTTGGAATTTACAAACTTTCACATTAGACAATTCTCCAAAGTGCTGATGGAAAGGAAATCAACCTTTTTCCAGCAAAGTTCAATTCTGTAATTGTACTACAAAAAACATAATTGGTATTTCTTCTTTTTAGGGTTATGTAATTTAGACAATGTCATTGCCCTGGGCTTAACTTTCCTTATTTCTAAAATAGGAAGGGTTAGGTTAAATAATCTTTAAGGCCCAATTCAATTATAAATCCTGTCATCCTAAGCAGTTCCTTCCTTTGTTACTTCAAATGAAACCTGGAGGCATAGAAAAAATGATGGGTACATATCTGTCAGGACAGGTAGGTGATATTGATTTACACTTTGAAAGGATGCTTTACAAAAAGTTGCAAAATATTTGCATTACTTCAGTAATAGGCAATAGGACTGTGCCATATTTCTCTGAGTCACAGTCCAAGAGGACAGGACACTTAATCTTTCCAACAAAGTTTTAATGAAAGCTCATAAACCTGTGGTCTGTCAGCAACCAAATTGAAAAACAACCATTAAAAGTGTCGAGAGAGTGGTGCTTGTTAGACAGCAAACACCATAAATCGTTTTCTCTCTGAAAAGCCTGAGAGAGACTCCTCATTTCTGTGATAAAGCTTTTGAATATTTTACATATAATATGTACTAGCACAAAGTAAATCTTTCTATTCATGGTAACTTGTAAAAAAATCAAGGGGAAAATAGTATTTTGCCTTGCCCTGCCCAATGTACATTCTCGTATGGTACCAATGCAAATTTGCTGGCACTAATGCAAATATTTACAGACGGATGTGGAATAATGTGCCTTTCAGAAGCTTAATTCAATCATAAAATCATACAGGACAATATCTATTGCTGCTGAAATAGCAAACAGTGCAAAATCTTTCAAGTAATTGAATGTAAGATTGTTTTTTCCTCTCAGCTGGCAAATTTCTTTTTTTTTTCCTACTTGTAAAAATCGAGTCTCCTTCAAGATGTTCTTGGGAAAGGCAAGAAAAACATTTTCTAAGACTAAACATCATGAGGCATTCGAAAGACTCTGTGAGCAGAGGGCAAAATCCTGACTTTACTGATGCCTTCTATTTTTATCATCTTGACCAAAATCATGTAACCTCTGTGGACTTCAGTTTTCTCACCTGTAATATAAAAGGAGTTGCCTTTGATGACACAAGAATCCTTCTAGTTCTAGAAGAATATTACAGTTTCCAAAACTAAATGTATAGGTTATAGGTTTTTATTTCATGCCAAGATACAGTGTGCTTACCAGTAGTATATAAGGCAAAAATAAATACTTCATACATAGAATAGTTATTCAAACTAAAGCTTTGGAATGATTTTTTTTTTTTAATGATTTGAGCTTATTTAGGCATAGTCAATAGTCAGTAAATCATATTTTCCTTTCTTTTCTTTGAATTTTTAGTCATTCATCAGAGATGTATTTATTTAATTTGGAGTCAAGTGGAACAATTAGGGAAATGTCAAAATTAGAGAAGTTTAAGTTTTATAATTGTTTTTAAGAAATATCACTTTATTATTATCAAATATATTTCTAAAGGAAAACTGATCCTAACATAGGAAAGCAGAACAACAGATATGGCAAAGTTCAAATACATGTGTGAATTCTAAAATTATAGGCATAGATTTGATGAAAAGCTTAATAATTAAATATGAATTACATACAGAGCAGCGAATGAACTCCTTAGCTTGTTACAGAGAAAGGAAAAAAAAAGATTATTCCTCACATTGAAAATTTTAAAATTTTAAGAAGTCACAGAGAATGTATTTTTAATTGAAGAGTCTATAAAGATTGAAAATGTACGCTAGTGAGGAAAAAAAAGAAGCATTGCATGAGGTGCTTTAATCTGAATATTTCTTTTCTAGTTCCTAGACGTTTATGGATCTTTCTACTTTTTTTTTAATGTTTTTGGATGTGCTCCACAAATATTTCACAGTGCATGTGTCATAGTGTTCCGGAAGAGTTGGTGGTTGTGAAGTTTGCAGGCCATGCCAGCTTCTTTCTATCAAAAAGGATATAAGCTAAATATAAGAAAAATAGACTTTTTGATAAGTCTGATAAGAATAGAAATGTGTTACTAGGTTAGGAAATTTTTATGTTATTCAATATGTTCTCTGCTTTCAGGAATAGAACATATGTTTCCACATGTACTACAAATGCTCTATCAGATTAGGGAACACTCCTTTAATTTTTGTATCCTCAAGTCCTTATTCAGAGTAACTTGAAACACACACACACACACACACACACACACACACACACACACACACACAAAGACAAGTAATAATAAAGTGGTTAGGTAAGTGTATTACCATAATTGTTATTGTGCAGTTGAAAAAAAAACTCTGATTTTATTATAGATATGTAATGTGTATGTATATGTATATAATCTTTAGATTTTAGAAATGTGATCTTGAATGTGTCACATAACTTTTCTGAGATTCTTCAATGTGAATAAAATGGTGTATTTTAGACAAAGTTATTGTGCATAGAAGGCAAATTTTTTTTTTTTGACTACAGGATGAGGATGAGTAAGAAATACATGCTATAAGCTTTGGGCAGAACAAAAATGTTAATTCCTTTTTTTTATTATTTACTATTTATATATTTTAATAATAGTTTTGTATTTTTCAAAATACATGAAAAGATAAGTTTCAACATTCACCCTAACAAAACCTTGTGTTCCATATTTTTCATGCTCCCTTTTCCCTTCCCCTAATGCAATAAACAAATAATCCAATACAAGTTAAATGTGTGCAATTCTTCTAAATATATTTTCATTTTTATCATATTGCACAAGAAAAATCAGATCAAAAAGAAAAACAAATAAGAGTAAAGAAAGCCAAGCAAGCAAACAACAACAAAAAAGGTGAAAATTCTGTGTTGTGGTTTTGTCCCCATAATTCTTTCTCTGGATGCAAATGACTCTTCATCACAAATCTATTGAAATTGGCCCGAATAACCTCAATGTTGAAAAGAACCAGATCCATCACAATTAATCATCACATACTCTTGTTGTTGGTGTGTATAAATGTTCTTTTGCTTCTACTCAATTCACTTAGCATTACTTCATGTAAGTTTCTCCAAGCCTTTCTGAAATTATTCTGCTGATCATTTTTCATAGAACAATAATATTCCATTGCATTCATATACCATAACTTATTCAGCCATTTCCTCAACTGATGGGCATCCATTCAGTTTCCAGTTCCTTACACTATAAAAAGGGCTGCTATAAACAAACAAACAAACAAAAATGTTAAATCTTAATGTTAATTTTAAATTACATGCAAAAATTAAGGAAAAATATCCAAAGGGCTATATATCATCAGGTATACATAAGTCAGTTATAAGTTAGTTCTAGTTGGAATATTTTTTCTGAACTCAGGTTATTTCCACAGATCTTAAGATATCATTATTATGCCTATTTTCTTTATCTTCTTTGAAAGGATTAATATTTACTACTATTATACCTGTGAATATCATTTCCTTTTTCTGACATCAATTTCTTCATATATAAAATATTATGTTGTGAAGGTGAGAAGTGGTGATGATTTCTAAAATCTCTTCTGGTTATAAATTCTCTCTGTATATATTTATATATGTCATGAAAATGTACACATGTATATATATATATATATATATATATATATATATATATATATAATATAGCCTAACTATAATAATATCTTATGAACATTGTATATTCTGGGTACTCAACTGAACAATGAAGAGCTCAAATTTATAAATTTTCTTACTTTTAAATAGGAGATAGTGATGACATTTAAAACCAAGTTGTCACATAACTTAGTATTCAGGGACTTCAATGTAAAGTTAACACAAAGATAGAAGAATGAAAAGAATGTTAGAAAATGACTCAGGATTAATCAATGGAAGACATAAATATTTGTAAAATATGCAAAAAACTCACTATAATGAATATATAATTTTATCAAAGTACCATAGATTTTTATTTAATAATACTTTGAATAACTAAACAAAGTTTAAATTGATATGCATGGTCCTTTTAGTGTTGAATGTTTTAGAGATAATTAGTTGCTAGGTTAAACATGATGAAGTCCCTTGTCATCTTAAACCTAAACTTCCTTACTTTTAAAGTTAGATACTTGTATCCCATAGTCTCCTAAAACAAAGGCCAAATTTAATACAAATTATAAGAGATTATGTGAAAATTTTGACAGTATTTAATGGATCAAATCAAAAAAGGTCACCTGAAAAATGGAAAGCATACTTTTAAAAAAAAAAAATAGATAAAGAATTTTCAAGTGGTTAGAGGAGAATCTATCTGTACTTTAGTTTATGGTTGACATATTCAAGATCAGAGAATTAATAAATTGGTCAATTATTATATTCATTTCAGTGAATCATATAATATTAGTGACTTTTTCAATGACTGATATCCAGATCATCCAAAGATGATATCCATCTTTCTTATTAAGAATCTCCACAAGAATGAGTGATTCTTATATCATTGTTATATTTAAGGAAGCTATGAGAAATCAACAATCAAATTTTGGTGGAAAAATTTTCAAATTAAAATAACAATGATTAAAAACCTGTCTACATACTTAAAAAAAATAAACTTAAATGTATTGTTTAAAAAAAATAAAAACATCCTAATTGTTTCTTTCTTGGTTAAGAGCCAAAATGTTACACTGAAGCCAAGAAGTTGCTGGAGCTCTCCCAGTTTCCCTCAGAAACCAAATGAAATCATTTCTGTGAACAGTCTAATGGAATGAAGCCACTCTCCAGCTCAAGATAGATTGGAAAAACTTCAAGAAAAGTTAGTCTCACTGAGGGGAAGGCGATATTCAGGCACATTCAGAAGGAGTCTGGGAAAGCTAGTGAGAGAGTCTTACTCACAACAGATGAGCAACTTAGACCCTTGGCCCTGGATCTGTAGTAGAAAGTGGGCAGCCTCCGGTTCCAATTCATAAGGCAAATTTTTGGAAACTGGGTTGTTTCCTGGAAAGAGGAGGTAAAGCTAGCTAGCCCCTGCTGCGAATAAGACATCAATCACAAGGAGCCTTGTGTTCAAAGTCAAAGCTCAGAGCTTCACCCTATTTATCCCAGAAACAGAGCTTGAATATAAAACTAAAAAAAAGAAGAAATAGAAAAAAAAAATAAAACAAAGAAAAAAAAAGAAAAGAAAGAAAATAAACAAAAAACAGAAAAGGATCTCAACCATATAAAACTACTATGATGACAGACAATACCAAAGCACCAACTCAGATAAGGACAAAATGTACACAGAGAAAAGTTTAGAGTGATTTGGATTCTTACAAGCCCAAAGAGGCTTCTTAAAAAATTTAAAAGACAAATAAGAAAGACTGAAGGGAAAAAAAAACACAACAAATTAAAAATTCTGAAACTTTAAGGAGATAGTAATATAATTGAAACTAAGTAAACTATTGAACTAATTAACAAAATTTAGAGTTGGTTTTATAAAACAACAACAACAACAACAAAATAGACAAGCCTTTGGCTAATTAGATTAGGAAAAAAAGAAAAAAAAAAAAAAAGAAAACTTAATTACCAGCATCAAAAATGAAAAGGGTGAACTTACCACCAAAGACAAAAAAATTAGGAACTAATTTGTCCAACTATATGACAGCAAGTCTGACAATCTAATTGAAAGATTAATATTCACAAAAATAAAAATTGCCCGGATTGACAGAAGAGGAAATAAATCACTTTAAAAATCCCATTTTAGAAAAGGAAATTGAACAAGCCATAACTGAACTTCTTAAGAAAAATCTATTTGGATTTATAAGTAAATTCTATCAAAACATTTAAAGAATAATTAATTCTAATACTATATAAAATATTTAGAAAAATTGGTTAAAAAAAAAAGAGTTCTGAGAAATTCCTTCTATTATACAAATATGTTACTGATACTTAAACCAGAAAGAGCTAAAATAAGAAAAGGAAATTACAGACCAATTTCCCTAATGAATATTGATAGAAAAATTTTAGATAAAATATTGGAAAAGAGATTTTAACAATGTATTAGGAGGATAATATACTATGACCAAGTGGAATTTATACCAGAAATGTGGGCCTGATTCAGTATTAGGAAAAGTATTTCCATCATCAACCACATCAATAATGTGAGAAATACTGAAAAGTTGCATTTCCAGTGTTGCAAGCTTCAATGAATGTACCATAGTGGGTATCACTGACCAAACGGTTTTTGGAAAGTGAGATGTAGAGGACTAGAACTTTGGAGAAGTATACTTGAAACAAGGATACTTACAACAAGGTGTTAACTCAGTGGAACTGATGAGATGATGGTTCTTTAATATACATATACTTAGTACTTAGCATGGTGATATAATGGTTCTCTAGTTAACACATATATAATGTGCTATAATGATGTAATCATATTAAGATATTTAAGGGCTGAGAAGCAATGGAAAAGAGACATTCCATCTGTGACCATCCTCCTGGTGGCTCTCCTGCCTCCTGCACTCCTCCACTAAGATCAAGACTTGGTTACACTGTGACAGACACAAACTGTAAAGGAGACAGACTGTGAAGGAGACAATAAAGACTCTAGACGCTAGAATCCTGACTATCTTCCTCATGACTTTTCTGCTGAGACTAAGGCCCATCTGGAGGACCTCTAGAAAGTTAACCCAGACATTATAGTGAGAAGTTAAAGAAAGTTAAGATTCCATAAAACAATTAAGTTATCAATAGAAACCTTGAGTAATTAAGGAATTGGAGAGCTAGGAAAACACAAGTGGATTAAGCCAATCAGAAAGAGTTGTGTAGTTTTGAGAAAACAGCAAACTTAAGATAATAACTATCCAACCCAAACTAGTTAGAGTCAGTGAACTGAATTGACTTGATCAAGTCACTATTGTGCCTGCTTAATAGGTTAATTGAAAAATAAACAACACACGTCATAGGAGGTGTTTTCAACATTTTTGAATGTGGGATGTATGACAAAGGAAGGGGAACATGCTTATACATATGTAGGGGAAACATAGTGGACAGATCAAAAAAAAAGATTATAACCTGGAAAGGAATGGATAAATCCAGTCTTTGAAGGGAAGGACTGAACCAGACTAACCAGTATAAAGCTTCTCTCATGTCAATGCTCAGGGATCCCTCTTCCCAAAGAGGATCAAAGTCCACTTCTGGTCAGAAATGTTAAGATGCTTCCTTAAGATTTTTTAATAAATTTCTTTGATATCTGATTTTCAGTGTCAAGAGTACGTTTCTAACAATTTTGGTGCCCAGACATGGGGCTTGATTCTCAGACCTTGGATGAGCACAGTAAAACCCTCTTAGGAAGAGCAGAAAGTTCATTTCAATGGTCTTGAATGTTGAAGCCCATTCCTTTTGAACTTGCAATTTCAAACCATGAGCCTGAAGAATTTTAACAATTGGGTAGCCCACTGACCAGCAGACCACAAAAGTTGATATATCAAACAAAGGTAAGAAGTACCCTTTGCTGGTTGGGAAGCTCCTTGTCGAGGAAGGCAGAGTAAACAACTTTGGGTTGTGCCAGCTTACTAAAATTGCAAATGGGAGAAATGGGTTCTGGGACTAGAAAACAGGGAGGAATCCCTGAGAATAGGAACTGGGAAGATGCTCTCAGGAGAAAGGGCAAGGAAAGAGTAAAGAAGTGAGGTCCAAAAGGGAAAAGACAGAAGAAAAAGAAATTTACAAAATAGTCTGTGTTTGTGTGTGTTTGTGTGTGTGTGTGTGTGTGTGTGTGTGTGAAAGAGAGAGAGAGAGAAAGAAAAAAAGAAAGAAAGAGAGAAAGACAGCCTATGGTTTTGTCTTGTAAAAGATCTGGACCTTTGGGATTTACAAGAGCTTGTTTTGTACATAATTGGATTTATGCAAATAGCTTTTAGCTAGAGAGGAGGGATTAGTTCTGAGAAAGGGAAAAGTTTTGACTGCCATATCTGAAAAAAAAAGAAAAAAAAAGCAAAAACCAACCCTGATATTTCTATGGACGTAGGATTGGGTAATTTGGGTTTGCAGAAATAGTAACAGTTATAGAACTGCTAAAGCTTTTTAACTTACTCTGTGTTGTCAGCTAACTTGACTTAGTCCATTGTATTTTTAAGTAGGTCCAATTTACATCATTAAAAGCTTTCTGAGGACCTGAACCTAAGGCTTACAGAAACACATCAAAAACAAACCAACAAAAGAAAAACTGCCTTCTCTTGGATTTTTACATGCTTCTCTGCCTTGGAGTGTTTTGTGGAATGTATTCTGGCTATGCTGGCATCCTTGACTGGCCTAGATTCTTTTGGGTTTTATGTTGGTGCCCCAACATCTTTGACAAAGGTACTTGGCATTTCTGGCAAGGAGGGTGGGCTTAGTCACTAGACTACAGACCTGCCCCAGCTAGATGCTTGGGGTCAAATTTCTTCAACCCTCTGACCTGGGGTCTTAAAGTCTGACAATTTCTTAAAGCTCTTGTTGATAGACTTAAAAGGGCAGTTTTCTGTCACCTTAAATTTGGGGGCTGTATGTGTTTAGATTTGAATTTTGATGCTGAAATTGTATGAGATTATTGAGATAACTACTATGAACTAGTGCGTGCTAAAATTATGAACTTGTTTATGCTGGTATAAGATTTAGAAATGTGTGCATTGATACTGAAGTATAATTACTAGAAATTTAAATCTGTATTTAATTTGATTTATAACTTAAAAAAAAAACCAATTTAGGTATTGAAACAAAGTTCTCTGCTAACTTACCTAAATAGGTCACATGTTTGTATCTCCTAATTAGATCTAAATTATATATTGTGTAATTTGTAAAAATTGTATGTGCATTTTGTCAGCCCAGCTGGATTTGTGTAATAAATTTTGTGAAATTTGGTCCAAAGTTATTTAGATATTACCGATATTCTAAATTTTAAAACTTGTCTTGCTTTCTCCCTTTAACAAAGAAGCCAAGAAAATTTGGCATATAGGCATATGTGTAATCACAAAACAAATTGTATCTGAAAGGTGTATAATATATTTAGAGATAAAGGAGAAGGTATTGAGCAGGTGTCATTCTCCAGGAAGGAAACTTGGTTCCAAAATATTCAAGTTAAGTTTTACTGAAATGACACTGGTCATTTCATGGAAACTGAGATAGAATGGACCATTTGATAAAATGGGTGGGAGTTTTTCCCTGGGCTCTGCTCCTTTAAGAGAGATTAATGGAATTACATTGGAATAAATTATACATAAGTATGGATTGGTAGAGACCAATGATTCTGATAATGAAAGATTCTTCTATGGTTTTATAAAAGAAATAATGGGAAGGGATTGCAATAAGTGACAATTCCATGAACCTGGGCATCTGCCCTCATCAGGGAAAGTGGAAAGACTGAATCAGATTCTTAAGAAACAAATTACTAAATTGCCTTGGATCAAATGTTTGCTTCTTGCTTTGCTAAAGAATTAGAACTATCTCCAGAAGTGATCTGACATTTCCCTAGTATAAGATGATGTTTGGTTTATTTTATTTGGTAGGAGAAAGGGAAAGAACCTCTTTTGAAATAAAAGATAAGTTTTAAAGCAATTATATACTGGAGGTGTCCTTTTTGGCTTACAGCCCTAAGGAAGCAAGGATTACTAGCCCAAACAACACCTTTGGAATTTGCAGTTCCAGAGAACTGGTACTTACTAAGTCCTGGAATCAGCAGAGTGGGAAGGACTTTACCAGGTGATACAGTTGACTTAAACTGCAGTCCAGAGTCTTAGAACACCAGGATTAAAGAACATGGAGGAATTTCAAGAATGGACTCTTAAGGACATTTTATAACCTCTAAAATTGACTTTGTAATTAGGAATATTTTAGCAGGAGGGAAGATTAATTGTTCTTAGAGGAATTTTGAACAGTATTGGTGTTGTACCTGTGATTTATATGTCCTGAAAGGTTTATAGAGACTCGTTGATTATTGGAAGTTGAATCAACAATTTTTAGGATGATGAAATTATTAATTTCAATTCTAATAGTATTCTTTAATGTGAAATTAGGATAGTAGATAGAGAACAAAGGGATAAAAGGAAGTTTCCTTAAAATAATAAGCAGTATCTTGCTAAAACCAATAGCAAGCATTATTTGTAATGGAGACAAACTGGGTACATTCCCAATAAGATCAGAGGTAAAACAAGGATGCCTATAATCACCACTATTATTCAACATTGTACTAAAAATGTTGACTTTAGCAATAAGGAAAGAAAAAAGGTATTAAAGGAATTAGAATGAACAATGAAGAGGTAAAATTATCACTCTTTGCAGATGATATGATGATATACTTAGAAAATCCTAGAGAATCATACAAAGACCAATTTGAAACAATTAACAGCTTTAGCAAAGTTGCAAGATATAAAATAAATCCACAAAAATCATCAGTATTTCTATATATTGGTGACAAAACTCAGAAATAATAGATAAAAAGAGAAATTCTATTTATAATAACTAAAGACAAAATAAAATATTTGGGTGTCTACCTACCAAGATAAATCCTGGAACTATATGAACACAGTCACAAAACACTTCCCACACTAATAAAGTCAGATCTAAACATTTGGAAAAATATCAATTGTCATTAGTAGGCCTAGCTAATATAATAAAAATGACAATTCTACCTAATTTGATCTACTTGTTCAGTGCTATACCAATCAAACTGTTAAAAATTTATTATATACTTCTAAATAAAGTAATAATAAAATTCATTTGGAAGGACAAAAATCACAAGAATATCGAGGAAATTAATGAAAAAAAAAACAAAGGATGGTATCCTAGCAGTAACAAACTTAAAACTATTATAAGGTAACAATCATGAAAACCATTTGGTACTGGCTAAGAAATAGTGTAGTACATCAGATTAAAAACACAAGATACAATAATCAATGAATATAGTAGTCTAGTGTTTAATAAACCCCCAAATTCTAGGATAAGAATTCACAATTTCACAAAAATTTCTGGATAACCTGCAAAACAATATTTCAGAAACTCTATATAGACTTACATTTCAGATGCCATAACAAAATTAAGTCAAAATGGGTATATGATTTGGGCATGAAGAGTGATGCCATAAGCAAATTAGAAAAGCAAGGGATAGTTTACCTATCAGATCTTTGAGAACATTATAAAATGCAAAATAGACCACACTGATTACATTGGATTAGAAAGTTTTTGCACAAAAAAAACCAACAGTCACAGGATTAAAAGGGAAGTACAAAGTTGGGGAAAAAAAAATTACTGCCATTGTTTCTGATAAAGGTCTCATTTCTAAAATATATAAAGAATGGTGTTAAATTTCTATGAATAAAAGTCATTCCCCAACTGAAAAAATGGCAAAGCATATGAACACTCAATTCTCAGATGATTAAATTAAAGCTATCTATAGTCATATGAAAAAATGCTTCAAATCACTATTGATTAGAGAAATGAAAATTGAAAGAACTTTGAGGTATCACCTCTCATCTCTCAGATTGGCTAAAATGAGAGGAAAAGATAATAATAAATGTTAGAAGAGATGTGGGAAAACTGGGACACTAATGCATTATTGGTGAAGTTGTGAAATGATCCAACCATTCTGGAGAGCAATTTGGAATATGGCCAAAGGACTATAAAAATATTCATGCCCTTTGACCCAGCAGTGCCACTACTGAACAAGTTGTGATATATGAAGGTAAGGAAATATTATTGTTCTATAAATATGATGAACAAGCTGATTTTAGAAAGGCTTGAAAAGATTTATAGGTCCTGATGCTGAGCGAAACAAGAAGAACCAGGAATATAGTGCAATGATCAACTATGAATCAACTTTGTTCTTCTTAGTGGTTCAGTGACCCAATTCCATCTCAATAAACTTTGAATAAAAATGTCATCTGCATCCAGAAAGAGAACTTTGGAAATTGAATGTAAATCAACACATACTATGTTCACTTTTTTTTTTCTGTTTTTTTCTTCTGTCATGGTTTTTCCCTTTTGTTCTGATTTTTTCTCCCAACATGATTCATAAAAACATGTATATTAAAAATTCATATACATATGTGAGAAAAAATAAAACTATTAAGTTTTTAAAAAATAATTTTAGAAAAATCCAGGACATTTTCCCCAGTTAATCAAAACATAGCACAGATTACTCCAATGTGAGGTCTTATGTATGTATGTATTGTATATGTATGTATATATAGATATATATATGTATATGTATATAAAATATAGTTTTATATTGTGTCATACACATGTATGTTTTTTTCATTTAATTTGCTTCCATGTCTTGATATGATACTAAGTGACAACTAAATCTCTTTATATTTGTTATTGAATAATTTCCTTTTTATTTCTCACTGGATTTCTGACAATAACACATTAGTTAACAGAAAATCTAATTTCTCTGATTAATTGATCAAAAATCTCTGAATCCTCACTCATCGTAGAAATAAATCAAGTTTCTGTTTAACTTTCAATATCAAAAGATATTCTAATTGACTTATAAGAACATAAACATTATTGGTTATATAATTAATTAATATAACAAATAATACTTAAGACAGGTGAAAATATGTAAAGCATCTTGCCTGTAAACTAAAGTATAGACATCCACCTATCAATAGTATTTGAAAATTCATTATTCAATCAAAAAATAAAATTACCTCACATTGACAAAATATCTCAAATTTTTTTCTTTTCTGGAATACATTTTTTATAGCACATCTCCACAGGATTATTTGAATTCAAATATTTCAGAACAAATCACGATAAGCCTCTTCTTTGGCATTTAGGTATTTTTCAGGAAAGAAGTTCTCTAAATCTTTTCTGTGCCTCAAAATTTCATTCACCATAATTATTACCTATGACTACCTCATTTTAAGGTTTTTTTTTTGTTTTATTTTTAACACTTCAATAATATTTTAATTTTTCAAATCAAGCAAAACTAGTTTTAATCATGCACCTTTTCAAATCCTTGTGTTCCAACTTTTTCCCCTCTCCCCTTCTTCTTTTCCCCTACGACAACAATCTGATATAGATTAAACATGAAATTCTTCTAAACGTATTTCCGATATGTTTCATATGATTTGCTTTTAATAAAAACTTAAAATTAACCACAATATTGTATTTCTTCAACATAGAGGCAATTAGAGTGGTGGTTTTTCAACTGTATTGAAGGAACTCAGTGTTCTAGGAAACTCCTAAAAATTTGTAGTTATACCACTTAACAATTTATGTGAATATTATGCATCTATATTGGTGAACAATAATAGAAAACTTATGATTTATAATAATTATTTTTGCTTCAGGATCTCATGATTCTGGACAGGTATTCTCTAGAGAAAAGTTGAAGATTGAGGGGAAGCATTTCAAAGAATATTGTAATGATTGGTTATCCAATAAAGAACCATTATTCTCTATTTGGCGGTATATTCCGAGTTTTAGGCTAAACAGCTCAACTTGGCATTTTTTCAAAGGTCAGAACTGATGAAAACAAAACCAGAACATTACTGAGAAAGCCACTCAGATAACCAGACTGCTCAGATTCTTAATGATTTGCTGTAAAACATTACATAAGCATGTTCGTCTCACACTTGACAAAATATACAGCCTAACATAATATATGGGGTTATCCTAAATACCAATCCAAATACTCTTGCTCTCTTTGATTTTATCTGCTACCTACATGCATATTAAGAATGGGACTGAAGCCAACACCTTCATTACAGTTATTAGAAACAGCTGTTGTTCTCTTTTCACAAGATAAATCCCATGCTTTCTTGACTGTGGCAATAGTTTGCATTAAAATACATTGTGGAAAATATATATTTTTTAAAATTCTTTATATCTATTAGTCTTTTGATATGTCTACTGGTATGTGAAGATGTTTTGAACATAAAAAATTCCATTAAATATTGGTCTCATAGTATATTTGTTTCTATTCTTTTGAAGATTTTATTGCAATTTTGTGCTGATCAATTTGTTTTGGAAATGGATTTTCAATGTAATTGTGGGTGGTCAGGTTGATTAATTGGCCCTCATCAGTCAAAGATTTATCTTTCCTTCAATTAAAATATCCTTATATGTGAATGTGTCCTTTTTGCATTTCCTTGAGAATATATTAGAATCTTTCTAACATGAAATACTTAAAGTGTGGGAAACTCTTGTAAAATAACATGCCAAGTTTTATTTTGAAATAACCTTTACTATTCCCCAGTATTTTTCCATTGGACTTTATTTCTTCCTATACAGGAAAATGCCAAAGAAGAATTTATCATGCAGATTAATACTTTCTCCATAATTTAGAATTTTTTTTAAAAAAGTGGTATGAAGCATTAATAAGTTAGCTCATTTGTTCAGAGTCAAATGGTTTATGTGATATAAACCCCCTGGAACTAATATTTTTATAACACTACTTCTCAAAATATCATACCCTTTTATTAATCTTCCCCAGGAGAATGTTTATTGTTTACTTGTTTAATTTGCATCATTTTTCAAGTGTTAGGAGAAATTTATAATAACTTATCATACATGACTATTATTTTCCATTCTTAAAAAAAACAACAAAACAACAACAGAAAACAATTCCCATGCCAATATTTCCTCCTGAAGTACTATAGAATAAGTTTCAGATATATTTCTATTGACAAAACCAACATTTCTTTAAGCAGACTATTGAGATATCCTTCTAACCAAACTCCTTTGTTCATGTCTCTCTTCTATCCAATTAGTCCTCCACACAGCCACCAAAATGATTTTCCTAAAGGATATGCCAATATTTTATTAATTAAACACCCCTGGTTTTACATTTTAATATAAACCTTTTCCCTTAATTGTTAAAGCTTTTCATAACTGAGAACTAATCTTTCAATTTTTATTATATTTTCAAATTTTCCCATTTTGTAATTCTGCAGTTCAATAAAATTTTTGATATTTCTTACATATATTCTTCCATTTGCACAGAAAAAAAAAAAGCTGCCCCTATCTCTTAGAATTCCTAGTTTTCTCCAAAATTATTTTTTACGTAAAGATTTTTTGGATTTCTTTTCTTACTATTCTGCTAACTTTATCCCCAACCCCAGTATACACACATTAATATTGCTCTTATTTGTTTTCTTTTCTTTTGGGATTGTTTGTGTAAATCTATACCTACATACTTACACAATCTTTCCTCAGAGGATGCAAGCTTCTAAAGATCAAAGATTGTTTCATTTTGTTGCATTTCTAGTGACTAATTCAGTACTTGGCAAAGAACAGGTGCTAAATAAATGTTTACTAACTAGCTGATTGAATGAATGAATGTTTCAAGGCTGTTTATCATTATCAATAAAATATTAAGCTGGAAAAGATTAAATAACATTATACTAAGATGACTACATAGAAGGATAATCATATAATCATCCATTTCTTCAGAGTTTTCCATTGTTGGTAGTCATTCTGCTATTATTAATGATCACAAAATACCATAAGTAGGTACAGCAACCAAAAAAAAAGGTAAATTTAATCATTGGAGAATTATTTGATTTTAGAACATATTTCAAATATCATTCTCTTGTGGAGAATTATATTTACTTTGCAATTTGGGGTACATTTCATTAATTTACTATGTTAAATAACATTAGTTTCAATTCAACCTTATTAATGCTAAAACTATTTTTACAGATAATTTCAATAAGATTGATTTATAAAATTATATTTACTTAGGCAATATAAAATGTGGCTTTATTTGTTTCAACAGGTTTAATTTTTAGCATTTTAACAATCACACTTTCTATGCAAAAATAAAGAAATTCATATAACTAAATAATATATGTGAATACAACAGGAATTAATTTTTCTAAATTATCTATGGTATGAATTATACTCAAGATAATGACTTTTGTCAAAGATCATAATCTACAATTTGGTGGACACTTCAGAATGTTGACAGGTGAAGTCTATAATTGATCAGACTGAGTAGGCCAATAGAACCACTGAAAATAGTTTCTTATCAACAAGAATACTTGTGGGAATGGAAAAAAAAATAAGCTAGTATAACTTCAAGACAAACATTACCCCAAAGCACTGAAATCTGAATAATGATCTTAGGATATATGAAATTTCAGAGATGGAAGGAGACCTCAGAACTCATTCTAATCCAATTGGTAATCTGAGAAGGAATCTCTTCTGCAACTTTTTTGATAAGATGCAATCAAACTTCTGCATGAAGATCAATAACAAAGGAAAGCCTGCTGCTTCCTAAAACATCAATTGTACCTACGGATACTTGTTGAAAAGTTATTGTCCACCCTCTTCTCCTTCCATATACACAAACATTAAGGGAAAAATTTCCTTTTTTGCAGCTTTTTCAGGAGAGAAAATAAAATGAATTCTTCTTCCACAAAATAAGCCTTTAATACTTATATTTGGTGAAAGTTTGATGTAAAACTTAAAAAATATGTATAGGAATATATATATGCATATCCATACATAAGTATAAAAACACATATGTATGTTTTCCTTATGAATATATACATGTCTTCATTTATATAGATGGATACATGTTTTGTACATAAATATTAAAAAATGTACAGGTTCCATATATAGGAAGATATGCATAAAGTATTGCAAACATAGAGATATAGAATAATGTATACATTCCTATCAGTGTGGGTATATATGTAAACATATGTAAACAAAGAGTATTTTGTATACATGTATTTATATATGTATATATGTGTGTGTATGTGTGTGTGTGTGTGTATGTATGTATACCCCATAGGTTGACAAACTTGTAGCTATATAAATTATACAGATATGTTTGCATATGTAATAACATACACATTGTATATTTAAGTATATGAATGAATGCATCTACATGTTATAATCCATGATATGATATCCACATATTATATGTGTATATAATGCATATTAAATAGTTTATATATTGTGCATCTGCTTTATGCATTCTTTACATATGTGTAAACATATTTATATATTCCTCCCTCATTTTGTACTATGCATTTTTTACCTCTCTATCATTAGACAAATAGTTTATTTCATCATTGTTCTGCTGGATTCTCATTGCATTAATTAAATAAAGTTCTTAGTCTTTCAAAATTATATGACTTTAAAATATCAGTGCCTTCATATGAGTTATTTTGCTGGTCTTGCTTGCTTCACTATCCATCAATTTGTAGATGTCTTCCTAAATTTCTTTTTCTTACAGCCTGAAGGTTTTCTATCACACTTATACTGTACTTCCATATAAGAGATACTACCTTTGTAAATTCTTTACTGACCCAAAAAAGTTATAAATATGTTTATATGATCTGAGATTTTATGAGGTTATTAGTCTTACAACTGATCCCTGTTATATTTTACCTTTCCTCTAAATATCCTTTCTTCATTTTTCCCTTTCTCATCTATTTCCTGGTTGAGTAAAATTTGTTTCTGTTCCAAAATATGTGTTTATTCTTCTCTTCTTTAACCTTATCAGATGAGCTTCCCCCTTATTTGTATAGACCTCTATTTGTGTGAGATAATTTTATCTAAACTTCTTCGGCCATTCCTTCCATAGTATATTTCTCATCCCCTCCATTTTTCTTTCTTTAAGATCAGCAAGATACAATAACCAATTCTGAATTTTTGGTCTAATTAGACTCACTCTATAACTCCTGAAGCTATTATGGTTTAGAGTCTATTGTGTGTATACATACATACATGAATACATATATGATGCAGGAATTTGTTTTGCCTTAACTATACATATTTGTAATAGGAGTTTTATTTTTCCTTCTTTTTTTCTTTCAATAGATAGAATAGAAGGTAAGAGAGAGAGAAAGCAGAAATATGTCAGAAATTTGCTGATTTAAAAACAATAAAAAGCACTCAGAAGGTAAAGGTCTATTGGCAGAAGGTTAAAAAAAATGAAATGATCCTCATGAAAAGGTGACTAAAAAAAAGAAAGAATATTTAAAAAGTTAATTTCTCCCCAAACATACAAGATATTTACAGTTAGTTCTCTTGAATGTTGGCTCTTGCAATACTTGACTTTGACCAGGCATAAAGAAATTATGTTTTCTTTACTTCCTATAGCAAATTTATCTTGCATTTTTCACTGAGTAGCTACTTAAGTGTGATCAGAAAATGATTTGCCAGGGAAATTCTTTTTTCTGTTAAGGTCCTGCCCCATGAACACAAAGAATATGTCAGAATTTTCTAACTTGAAAGTAATTCTGTTCTGTGTCAAATATCTATTGAAAAGCCAGACAAAAAAGGGTTTTTACTGTCTAGTTTCTCATTGATGCTATTTTGTCTCCCAACCTTTAGTCTCAGAAAGGTTTGTCTAGGATTCAGGTACACTCTACTTTCTCCTCCTTATTTACAAGTAGGACATTAGAGATTTTTGATTTTTTAAGTTCCTTATGAAACTTAGGCATTGTATTTCTTACTTGAGTAAATCTTGCCATTAGTCTAGAATCTTGACAAATAGTCCCAATTTCTCCCTAATTATCTATGATCCTTGAATTCTCCCAATGACAAGTTGAGAGGATTATACAAATTACCCTAAATTTTTATCCTTCAGCCTGGGATAAGGAAATGCATAAAAGGAAAGAATACTCTTCCCCAGAGGTGATATGGGGAGGATATGCTTTTCTTTATAATATAACAAAAAGATGATTATTAAATTAAAGGATCCTACTACAACAATTAAGCATATCAAGAAGTACTAATATCAATGTAATTTTTATATTTAATTTCATTAGATAACTACTTGCTGAAGTAAGCAGCACACAAATATTATAGAAGAGAAAAGCCTAAAGACTTTACATTTTTCCCAGGGTCAGAAATGAACACCAGTCTCATACTAAATCTATTACTTATACTATACCCCACATACATACTGAGTCCTTATTATTCTAGAAAAAGAGAAAATTTACAGTATTCTTTAGGAATACCAAATGCAATTTTTTATTAAAAGAATACTGTTAATATTAAAAGAAAGGTTTAGGAGAAAATTGCAAAGGCTAATATGGAAAATATGTATCCATATCATTGTAAATTCAAGTGAAAGTATTTTGTTTTGACATTCTTGTGAAACTGATATTATTTTTCAAACAGTCATAAGACAAAATAACAAATTATACTTTTAAAGCTAAGTAAAATTAAGACAGTAATTTCAAATGAAATGACTCTTTTCAAGGTTACCAGGAATCTCATAGATGTTAAATCCAAAAGCCTTTTCTCAGCCTTATTTCTATTTTACAAATCTGTGGTTTAGGATTGATATTGTATGTAGCCTTTCATTTCCTGTCAACCATCCCTTGATTTGTGTGATGTCACTTTTCTTACATCTCATCTAATTTGTCTTCCAGTTCCTTTCCATTCTCCTTTTTCTGTGAATTAAGTGAAGGTATACCAAGAGATTTAAACTGCTCCCTTATTTTTGTCTTACTTTACATCTTTTTTTCACTTTATGGTCTCATTAGTCATCATGGATTAAATAATCACTTTTATGCAAATGATTTCAAAATATATAGAGCCAAGACAGATTTATCACTTATAATCTATTCTGGGTATTTCTGTTGGTATTTAAAACTCAAAATACTCAAAATGAAACTAGTTATATTTTTCCCCCAACTCCAATCATACTTCAAAATTTTTATTTGTTTTAATAATCTGCCATCATAACAGTTAATCAGGTTTATAAACTCATTTTATCCTTTACTATTTAATTGACTTTCTCTTTTGAGTGAGAGAATTTGGGATGAAATCCATCTGTAAAACATATTATCTGGATTCATTTGAGTAAATCTGTTTTACCTCAGTTTCTTCATATTAAAAGTTAAGTGGTTGGTTAGATTTCCTGTGAAGTCTTTTTAAACTTTATATATCTGATATTACTTGTGTGTGTATATATATATATATATATATATATATGAGATCTATGATTCCATTTCTCTCATTTCTCTCTCTCTCAATCTTCCTCATCCTCTCATAAGCATTCAGTTGCTAAACTCTTATCAATCCTAATTCCAGAATCTTTTTTTTCCCATTCTATGTGTTCAAATTTTTACCCGTTAATCACTTTTTGCTTGAATTATTTGAATGTCCTTCTAATTGTTCTCCCTGCTCCCAAATTCTCATCCCAAACTCTCATCTCTTTGATATTTCCACTAAAAGGCTACCAAGATGGCATCCATAGATGCATATCATCTGCCTTTCCCATCTTCCTCAACTGTTCCAATAAATCTATGCTGCTTAAAGAATAAAATGCAAAATCTTTATCCTATCATTAAAAACCTCATACAATTATATCCCTGCTTCCTTGTCAATTTTATTGAAGATTCTGTCAAACGCATTATCCTTTCCATGAAAAGTCAACTAGTCAAGTAAAGTTAACTAAGAATTATTAAGGATATACTATATGTCCCATATAGTTTAATAAATGCTGGAGATATAAATACAATAAGAAAGACAATTCTTCCCCTCAAGGAGTTAATATTATAACAGTGAAGACAACAGATGAAAGACTGTTGAAAAGTGGGGTTTGGAGAAGTTTCATTGCAGAAAAAGTTTGTGAGAGGAAGATATGGTTGACCTTAATTTCTTTCCTATAATGATATTTTTTGGGAAAATAGTCAACTAAAAGAAAAGACTTCAAAGTATGAAATCCAGGGCTAATGTAAGCTTCTAAGATTGAGGTCTTCATGACTCAGAAGTCAATTTTCTATACTGTATTTTTTTAAAATTCTTTGTCTTTGTTTTCTCATAAATGATTAAACATATAATATGTGCTTTAAAATATTTATTGACATGAATGAATTGAATTCTAAAGAGTTATCGGATTCTAATCTCCTAGAATTTTCATTGTAGGATTTCTCAGTAATTTATTTATATTCTACTGGATATGCAGGCTGCTAGGCCAAATAATAGCTTGCATAAGAGTAAGACTAACTTTAAACTTTCTTTTCCAAAATAACATGTTATTTTCCCAAATTATAGTTTATATTTCACTGTCATACCTGCTTTTAACAATAAGCAAGAGTGAGAATGCACTCTGAGGTAGTAGAAGTGAACACAAAAATGTTTAAATGCAAGGTGCTTAGAAATGTTTCTAAAAACTTTAGAATACATAGATATGTCTTCTATAACATTTCAAAAAAAAGTTCCTGTTATTGAGAGTCTTATGAGCAACCATATTTATATAAAGACTTTCAATTTTAAAAGTCTTTTATAAAGCCCAATATTATCCTAAGCCTGGAGATTGAATAGAACAGATAAAGAGTACAACATTAATAGTTCTTTTACCAGTTACTGAATACAAGGCATTTTACTTTGTGATATATGCTTTCTAATAACTAATGGAAGTGGGAAGTGGAAGAGTGGGCAATATTTGAGCAACTGGTATATCTTTCAGAAGGTGTATATAATCCTATTAGTAAGATGAAATGACCAAGTAGATAAAGAGCCAGTTTAGAATACAGGAAGACCAGAATTCAGATCCTGCATCTGGCATATATTGGCTGTGTAGTGCAGGGTATTACACACCAATTCTTAAAGAGTTGGAAAGCTTTTCTAAGATTATAACATTAACAAATCTTACAAAATTAAACATTACTTTGGTAGAGGTAGTGTCTTCACCTAAGAATCCCTTACTTCACTGGAAACAAATGTCTAACCTTTATTTCTCTAAGATAACTATGCAGAAAATAGATCAGAAACTTATATGTCACATATGGGTCATTGGCAAGCACTTCGTTTAATAGAAACATAGCATAATCATGTAAAAAAAGTTACCCCAGATGTAGTCTATTCAAGATTCCCCATTTTACAAATAAACATAAACCCAGAGTTTATTTAACATGCAAAGTATGTTAGAGATTGGAAAAAAAAAAAAAAAAAAAGAAGGAAAATAATGAAAAATATTGAAGAAAAATCTCCAGGAATATTCTACTTGTTGGTTGTTAAAACATCAGGTTTTTTGACCATTAAGCATGACATAAAAAGTTTCAGAGTATTAAAGGCTATCAATAAAGATTAGGGAGTAGATCCTGAAAAGTTTTAATTAGAAAGATAATGTGAAGATCGTGTATTTTTTTTTAAGATCAGCACGAGACAGGAATTCAGGTTAGGGGAAAATCGTCAGTCTTTATTCTCAGTGAAGAAGGATCAGAGGTGGAAGAGAATTGGCGATAGCAATGTGTGCAGCTGAGTCAAGAAGCTAGCTCGACCAGCAGCCACACAACCAGCAGCTCGGAGTCTCGAACCCAGCCCAACCTCTCCCCACTTGTCTTCCTCGCTCTCTCTCTGCCTCCACCCCCCAAAATCATCATTTCCTATACAATACATCAGGACTTGCACAGAGAGTGGGCAGGGACCATTCTTTATCCAATCATGTATATTAATAGAGTATAGCCCAATTACTATCTAGCCTCATGTACTTGGGACCTCAGTGCATCAGCTCAAACCTCAGCCTATTACAAGATAAGGAATAGATAATTGTCAAACTAAGACAAGTCAAGTGAGAAAAGGTAAACAGAATATTCTGATAAATAAATAGGCAATGTGGATTGGTGGGTGAAAATGTTGAAATAGATCAAATTTTTGAAATTTGTAGATTTTTTTTAATACCAAGGAAAGTTATTTGAATCAATTTGTCATCAAGTGATGAATAATTATAATAAAAAATTTTAACCAGATACTAACATTTGACAAGGATGTTTTAGGAAATAACATTAAAATGTCAAATATTAAAGAGAATAGGGAAAATAAAGTGGTTGATGTTTATGTTTTTGTGTTTTGACAAATATCTTTTTGAAGAAGGTGAACTGACTCAATTCTTTTACATATTCCAGGTTGTTAGAAATACCAAAAGGTTTGTTATTGAAATAAATTTCTTCAAAGGAAGGAGCAAAAATAAATTAAAATAATAAGATCTGAAGCAGTTAAGGGAGACTTGATCTTTTTCAGGTTCCTTTTTAAGATTTTTTCACAGAGAAAAAAGAGAACTAAAGGAGTAACTATTTCAAGCTTAAATATAAATTTGATGTTCTTCCTAAACACAAATGTTAGTTGTGGAAGTTTGTCTTTCCAACAATGGAATGATGGAGATATTCAAATAACCAAATTAATCAATTAAATTATTAAAAATATTAAAGTGGAAGAGAAAGTGTGGAGGTTGTTTATTTGTTACTTAAATGTACTGTGGTAGCTATTTCTCAACCTGACAACAATAATATGGACATATTTTGTGTTCCTGAGGCACATGTTAACAACATAAACAGAGAATTTCTCAAAATTTTCCTAAATATATGACAATTTCCTACTTTTCTTGATTTATATAGGAACACCATGCACTACCATAAAACAATATAGATTTAGTTTTGACACATTATATTACATCATTTTAATTATTTAACTTATTTTTGCTTTTATTTTCCTCTGCTTTCTTCTCCCCCTTTTCACCTATCCATACTTTCATTCTATTTTCTTCCTTTTTCAGTATTAGATTTTATCAATGGCTACACAGAGGCTGGAAAGTTATATTACTCATCCTTTGCCTGAAGTACTTAAAAATCAAGGTTAAAGTGATTTACTTGTACTTTTTGATCACCATTAAAAGCATAATCCAAACTGCTTTATGGCAGAGCAGGAGGTAAGAGGAAAGAAATGTTCTCATACATTTTCTGTTTTCACCTAAAGTTTTTTTTTTTTTTTTAATAATTGATGCTGGAGTTTTAAAAATATTCTCATCTGAAACATAAATTTTTTCAACAATAAAATGTGTGATTCATTTCACTTGATCTTGCATTGAAGTCACATTCTCCAATAGGGCAGAAAAGTATAGTGTTATTGCAGCCTTGGTATATATGAATATTATAAAAATAAAGCTTATTTGAAGAATAACTTTCAGCCCTTTAAGCCTTTTTCTTTCTCTTCTCCTACCCAAAACACACCGTGATCAGGAAATCATCTCTGTCAGTCTGTATCTCTACTGGAATGCAATTTTTTGTTATTCCAGTAAAAATCAGGCTTCTATTGATTTATGGGAAATATGCTTAAATGTTATGTAAGCATTTTTTCTACCTACACCAGAGGTGTCAAACATATGACCAGATTTGAAAAGGTCTGCAACCCTAAACACTTTCTAAAACAGTTCCAAGTGCCTATATTAAAATGAAATTAGGAAATATTTGAAATGGCTAAGAAGCACAGTAGATACAGACAAGTGTGTCAGATTTGTGGTCAGGAAGATGTCTTCTTTAGTTCAAATCTGACTTAAGACATTTACTAAATTTATAACTCTGCTTAAGTCACTTCACCTTTGTTAGCCTTAGTTTCTTCATATGTAAAATGATCTGGGCAAGAAAATCATCAATCACTCCAGTATCCTTGGAGAAAATAAAAAGGATAGTTCCTAACACATTGAAAGCAATTAGTAAATGCTTGTTGATTGACTTCCTTCCTTTCTTCTTTCTACCCCTTCCTCTCCCTCAACCCATTCAAACTCTCGGAAGGGACCATATTCTAGAACTGAAATCCTTAATTTTTTTTTTTTTTAATGGATCCCATGGCAGTCTGGTAAAGCATACAGATCCATTTTCAGGGAAAAAAAATGTATTTAAGTACATAAAATAAAATCCTTGGTATTACAAACTAATTATATTCAATTATAATTACAAAAAGGACCAAGAACAAAACAAAATAAAACAAAAAAATCAAGTACACAAACTCCAATTTAAGAAATGTTCTTTAGAATTATTCTCCTTTTTTCTTATGTTATTCAACAAAAATTCTACTCAAAGCATGAGCTAAAATGGAAGTAATTTACTTACATGATCAAATGAGAATAGCATTGATTTATGATTAAGGTCAAAGGTTCAAATGCTACTTTTGTTATTTGTCATCTTTGTGATCTTGGGAAATTATTTAATCTTTCTAACTTATTCTCACCAACAAAATAAATTCACTGGACTAAGCAAGCTTTTTGAAAGAAAGTCTCTTGACAATATCAAGATACTCTGTTTTGCAGAGTAAAGGCCCAGCAAGTAAATTGTGTCCTAAAATTGTCATAGTGAATGTTTATACTTACTGTGCAGATAATCTCAACCACAGCAAAATTTCACAATTGGTATTTATGATCATTGTATAATTGTGTAATTACTGATAAGATATGTGTAATGATTACACTAACTACTTGGATTTGTGAGAGATTTCCTAGAGGATCCTAACCTGATAGTTGGGATTGCGACCTATATCCTGAAGCAGAAAGTGATCAATCATGTCTCCTTGACATGTTGACAATCCCTGTACTTGTAACTGTTAAGTGAACTGAAACAGGTGCTATAATGCTGTTTCAGTCACACTCACTATGGGTCTATACCCTGCTGAATGATCTGAATGATAAAAGGCTCAAAAACCCTTGAGACAATCACATGGCTCAATTATTCTAATAAAGTGGAGACTATTCCCACAGGACCCAAGAATGCCTATATTGTCTCCCAAAATGCCTGCATATATCTGTTGTGGGAATTGTTTGCTCAAGATCTAAGAATGACTGTGTTGTGGTCCAACATAAGCAATTAAGTCCTCCTTCCCTGGAACGTAGACTTTGCTTAACCCACTTGTCACTGGTCTGCTTCTATTTGGTCCAGCCATCCACAGAGTAAAGATTAGTCTAGTTTGGATTATATTTAAAATTATTTTGTCAACATGCAATTTATAAAAGGTTGTAACATATGTCAATGTGTTACCCTTCTTGGTCAATGCACATATTTAACAGAGTCATCTGAAAACAATGACAACCCAAATTCCTGGTGAAATTTAGGCATGGAACCATCAGTTACACATGAGAAGGCAGGCATAGATTTATTGAATTTCTCATATCTTACCCAAATAATCAAAGCACTATTTTGCTTTCTTTCTTTTTCTCTACATTCTCCAAATTTTTTTATAGAGTTAAGAATTGCTCTCTGTAAACTCATAAAATTCTGACTATCATTTGAAAGGAATTTTAAATCATCTGTTTTTAAAAGTATTGTTTTAAATTAAATTTAGGATTTTGAAACTAAAATTATGTAAATTTACCAACTTAATTTTAATATGATCAGGTTAATATGGTTTAAGTTTTTTCTCTGCTAGATATCTAATTACCCTTCTACCTCAGGCAAAAGCAAAATAAGTATCATTATGAATATTTTCTTTGCTATAGTACTTAAAATAATTTATAAACTTGATTTAAATATTTATGATGTACTTTAAAATAGAATTAAGATTATATTAAAATTATTGATTTATGTGGCCTCCTGTAATGACACAAACATATCTAGAAAGTATGTTTATATTAACAAAGAATGCAGCAAAATCAGTATAAGATGTGCAGAGAAGATTTTTTTTTTAACTTTTCATTATCCAGGATAAAAACATGTTCTTTTAGGATTCCATTTACTTAGTTGTATTGTGGGGGTGAAGATGGGTAAGAGAAATCTTGAGGGATAAAACCCTTTCAATTAAAATTAATATTTCATTCTGAGAAAAAATAATCACTTGAATATTCTATGTATAAGCCCAATGGTAGAATCATACCCTTAGGATATATAAAAAACAGACAAATACACATATACACTGAGAAAAAATAAACTATCAGAAAATTTTGGCACATTATTTGAAATGGGAAGAAGCAATAAACTGTAAAGTAGATGAACAACTTGCAGAGTAATAATATATTGGAATATTATTTTGCCATGTGAAATGACAAAAATAAATAAATATGTAAATATAATACATGCACATGAATGCCTATATTAATTATATATGTACCCGTGATATAATAAATATATGTATATACATATATATATGCATATGAAAATATGTATACAAATGGAAGCTGAGAAAGAAAAACAGAATCAAAACAAGGTTATACACATGGATTATACATTAAAAAATACAATCTCTTACAATTCCCTTTTTAGAATAGATCAAAAGGGGAGACAGGAAAGCAAACAAGATGTTTTTGCTTTGATTTTGCTAAAACAATACATTCTTTTTTTCAGATTGCAAAAACATTAAAGTACATGATTTTATATATAATTAAAATGAATTTTCTTATTGAATGTTTCTTTTCTATTTGAATAATTCTTTGATGGCTATTATTTTAAATTGAATAAAAAAAAATTTAAGAACTTTTTACAGCAGAAGAATTTCAACAAAATTTGCCTTCAGGAACAAAATATATGACACTTCCTTCCTCCCTTGCTCCTTTCATGACCTGATGGTATCATCAATAAGCATTGTCATCTGTTTCAGCAAGATATTCACTATTCTTAACTGAAAGGTCTGTCAGTCTGACAGTGCTCCACATTGACATTACTTTCTAGAATCATGAATGTTCTGCTTTGATAATCTAAATCTATACCTCTCTGCCAGACATATTTTTGCAGAGGAAAAGAAAGGGAATTGAATATGCTTTCACTTTTACGTATCACTATTTTAATCAAACTGTTCTAGGAGTTATGTACTATGATAGGCAGCTCAGAATACAGAAAGATTGAATTGTTTCCTGCCTCCTGTAACATGTAACAAGGCCGTAGGAGATATTTCTTTTCTCTGTGTTCCGCAGAAGAAAGATTCTATTTGTGTGCCTATGTGTATGTGTGTATTCTGGGATTAGCCTTATTATTTTTGTTGTCTTTGAACCAGCTAAGCTTTAAGTCTCTGCAGGGACACCAGGCAGGGTGCCTAAAGCAGCCCTGGCAATGAGAAAAGTTAAAGAATGATAAAATAAGGTAGTGAAAAAAAATACCCAGGATGATGATATAAGTGGTGAGATTTCAGTGCATGTGGGTGGATGGGGGAGTCAACAGACTAGACTGGGGAGGGAGTGGGAGGCGATTGGAAAGAAAAAAAAAAAACGTAATCTGAATCTCAGATTTTATTTTCTAAAACTGTCCAATAATATTGTTTTGGACATTAAAAAAAAAAAAAAAAAACACTTTCTGCTGCTCAATGTATTTAGGGAAAAAAACAAAACCTGAATTTTGTGTTTATTTTCATGTGTTTTTAAGTCAGATTTCAAAAAGATTGCTCAAGGCACAGGGGTCTAAATGGATAGTACAGTACTTTAAACTGACATTTGAGGAAACAAATGTAAAACATGCAATTTTCCTTTCTCACACTTTCTTGAAGAACTATTGTCATAAAATGGTTGGGGAAGGGGGTGAGGGAGTAGAGGAGAAATATTTCCTTATTAAAAGTTAATGGGAAAGTGCTTTTTTCTTTTTTTCTTTTCTTCATTTACTTTTCTATTTCATTAAAAACAGTGATTTAAATAAGAGGTTCATGGTGGGATTCTTTTCCAAAGAATTCAATTCAAAAGGAAGAGGTCATCCTAGTTAATAGCTGAGTGAAGTCAGGTTGGATCTGAGCCACTGCAAGATTAAAGAAAGTTTTGAAGTTCTAAAGGCAGTTATTTTAACTCAAATACAAAAATCTGAGTAGGAGACCTAGAAATTTTCTATTTTCTGAGATTTCAGGGAGTTCCTAGATAGTCCCTGAAACTAGCATTTTAATTTTTTTTGAATGAACAAGGTTAGATTCCCTCAGTTAAAGGTTCTTGAAGAGGTAAATGTGCTTCTGGGCCCCACAGGGCCTGGGCTATTTCTATTTCATTCCCACAAAGCTGAGTACATAATTGTGACTGAATTGTTTTATAATTCAGTGAGAGTCAACATAGAATGGGAGCTGGTGTAATCAATATGGAGTCAGGAAAGTTTGATTTTAAATCCTTTGAAACAAATTATATGATCAAGGGCAAGTCACTTAAAATGGCTATCTTTTTTTGATATGTAAATATGAAGCTAGTAATGCATGTAACACATATCAAAATGATGATGAATCATATAGTTATATACTTCCATATTGTATGTAATGAGAAATAAATAATTTTTATTTGTCTTAATGTTGCCAGAAACTTAAGTACCAAAGCATTCAGTAACATTATATGCTTACAGCTTCTTCGTGATCAAATTTAACTTGAATAATTAGAGGAAATCTATAGAGAAAAATTCTATGATTCCATGTTCAATCTACCAAACGATTTTAAGTAAATTGCTCTTCAAAGCCCAGAGGGCAACTGTGAGTTTTACCACAACAGATGTTCTAATGATTACTTCTTCATTTTTGGGAATTAAAATTACAAAGGTACCAGGAAGCAGTAATATATTATACACATATATATACAGAGCCATCAATCATCTAATATTGCTGATCTTTGTGAACTTTATAAAAACTTTTATGAATTCAATAGATTTGAAACAGTTTTATAAACATTTGTTTTCCCATATGGCACAATCATGTCAGATTATAATCTGACATTATAATCATTCTTCTTTCTAAACTTTCAAAAATCTTTTGTCCATCGTGGCATTTTTTGAATTTTTTTCCCATGTGGTTTGGGATAAAATGACAATGAAATTTTTAAAAAAATGTTTGAAATTTAAAATCAAAATTAAACAAATTAAACATGATAAGTAATTATCTTTTAGTTAATCAATAAGCTAATTGAAATGTAAATTAAAATGGTAGATAGAAAGCTAGTCCCAAAGTAAGAAGACATTGTTTAAAATCCTTCTGACATATACTGTATATATGATGCTGGCCAGGTCATTTAATGCCTTAGTGCTTCAGGCAACTAAGACAACCTAAAATGCAAAATAGCTGTAGATCTCTTTTGGAAAAAAGGATTTTCTTCACTAAGAGTAACATATACTAAGGAAATTAGGGTCATTTCCAAAAGCAAATATAACTTAAATGTAAGGGCAACCAAAATTATATTGATAACGTCAAAATTCTTATTACATTAGTGCTTTTTTTTTTTTTTTTAAATCGGGATTTGATTTACTAAGATTTTCAGCTCTCCTTCTGAAAACATCCTTCCTCCCTACCAAAAATCACATGTTTTTGTGTGAGATAAAATGTGACAAAATCTTTTATATGCTTCTATGTTCTCAACTGATCCTATTCACTGGCAGCCAATGAAGAAGTTTGCAACATTTTAAAAAAATGCTGTTAAATCTACTCCTTTTAGAAAATGTAAGAATAGAAAGAAAAGTGAGAGAATTGTTGTGACCATGTTGCACATTTTCAAATTAGTTAGTGCTATTTTATTCTTTTCTAAAGATACATTCCATTATATAGAAAGAATAATTACAGTTTTGTTTGGAAATGGCCAGGCTGTTACAAGTATTGTAAAATTGATTAGCATAACACCAAGTAAAACCATATCTGAGCTTTAGAAAAAAAAATATTTACAAACCTGTGATCATGAAACTGTATTTCAACAAAAGATTCTAAAACAAACCCAAACATGTGGTCAGGTATGACTAAAATTTAGGCTTGAAAATCACCACCATCACTACTAAGTAAAGAATTCTTTTATTATTATTATTATTATTATAGCTTTTTATTTTCAAAACATATGCATGGATAATTTTTCAACACTGATCCTTGCAAAACCTTGTGTTCCAAATTATCCCCTCCTTCCCCTTCTTCCCCTTCTAGATGACAAATAATCCAATATATGTTAAAATATATGTTAAATCCAATAGATGTATACATATTCATACAATTATCTTTCTGCACAAGAAAAATCAGATCAAAAAGGGGAAAAAATGAGAAAGAAGACAAAATGCAAGGAAACAACAACAAAAAGAAGGAAAATGCTATGTTGTGGTCCACACTCAGTTCCCACAGTCTTTTCTGTGGGTGTAAATGGCTCTCTTCATCACAAGATCATTGGAATTAGCTTCAATTATCTCATTGTTGAAAAGAGTCATGGCTATCAGAATTGATCATCATATAATCTTGTACCTGTGTACAGTGATCTCCTGGTTCTGCTCATTTCACTTAGCATCACTTCATGTAAGTCTCTTCAGGCTTTTCTAAAATCATCCTGCTGATTGTTTCTTATACAACAATAATATTCCATAACATTCATATGCCATAACTTATTCAGCTATTCTTCAACCGATGGGCATCCACTCTGTTTCCAGTTTCTTGCCATTTCAAAAAGGTCTGCCACAAACATATTTGCATGTGTGGGTCCCTTTCCCTCCCTTAAGATATCTTTGGGATACAAGCCCAGTAGAAACATTGCTGTATCAAAGAGTTTGATGTTTTTTTGATAACTTTTTGAGCATAGTTCCAATTTGCTCTCCAGAATGGCTGGATTTGTTCAAAATTCCACCAACAATATATTAGTTTCCCAGTTTTCCCACATCCGCTCCAACATTTGTCATTATCATTTCCTGTCATAAACTTCTTCTAACTGCTTTCCTTCTAATCTTGTCTGCATTGGTTTTACTTGTACAAAAACCTTTAAACTTAATATAATAAGAATTATCTATTTGATGTTTAATATTGAATTTCAGTTCTTTTTTGGTCACAAATTCTTTCCTTCTCTACACATCTGAGAGGTAAATTTTCCTATATTTTTCTAATTTGTTTATAATATCACTATGTCAAAATAATGAACTTGTTTTGACCTTATCTTGGTATATAGTGTTAGGTGTGGGTCAGTGCTTAGTTTCTGCCATACAGGTTTCCAATTTTCAAGTAGGTTTTGTTAAATAGTGAGTTCTTATCCTATAGAGGGCTGGAATGATGCAGAAGCCTGGAACTCTAAAAGGTATACTTGAATCCAGAACACCAGAGTACTTAAGGCTAAATACCTACTCAATGTGATATACTTAGAAATGATATGATGATGTGATGGCTCAAGATTGGTGCCTGCTGAATGTGGTGTGGTGAGGTAATTGTAGGAAAAGATTGGAGGGCTGAAGGAGAGAGTCAGAGTCTCTCTGCTGCAGTGGGCTCAGAAGGAAAGACTTAAGGCTTAAGACTCCAGAGTCCATGACCCATCTTTGACAAGCCACATGGCATCTTGCCTGATTCCTTCACTTCTCCTCCTAAAGACCATGGACTTTGGCTGATCCTGACTCTGACTGATCCTGAGGCCCTTCAGAGAACAAACCAGATATTGCATTATCCCAAAAGCTAGAGTCTTTGAGTTTGTCAAACACTACATTACTATAGTCATTGGCTATTTTGTGCTATGAACCTAACCTATTAGCTTATTTCTTATCCAATGTCAAATGTTTTTGATATTTTTGTCAAATGTTTTGATGTTAGGTGTGACACTGTTAAGCCACTTTCACTGACTTTTTTTTTTTTCATTACTTACCTTAAAATTTTGACATTTTGTTCTTCCAAATGAACTTTGTTATTATTTTTTCTAGGTCTGTAAAATTTTGTCTAGGTCTGTAAAATAATTTCTTGGGAGTTTGATTGGTATAGTACTAAATAAGTAGTTTAATTTAGGTAGTGTTGTCATCTTTATTATATTCTCTCAGACTCCTCATGAACACTTGATATTTTTGATATTTTTCCATTGATTAGATATGACTTTATTTATTTGTGTGGAAAGTGTTTTGTAGTTGTGTTCATAAAGTTCCTGACTTTTCCTTGGCAGATAGATACCTAAATATACTATCAACAGTTATTTTGAATGGAATTTCTCTACGTATATCTTGCTGCTAGACTTTGTTGGTAATATATAAAAATGCTAATTATTTATGTGCATTTATTTTGTATCCTGCAACTTTGCTAAAGTTATGCATTGTTTCCAGTAGTTTTTCAGTTGAATTTCTAGGGCTCTCTAAGAATACCATCATACCAACTGCAATGGGTGATAATTTGGTTTCCTCAGTACTTACTCCAATTCTTTTAATCTCTTTTTCTTCTCTTATTGACAAAGCTAACATTTTTAATACAATATTGAATAATAATGGTGATAGTGGGCAACCTTGTTTCACCCCTGATCTTACTGAGAATGGTTCTAGTTTGTCCCCATCACAGATGATGGTTGCTGATGGTTTTAAATAGATACTGCTGATCATTTTAAAGGAAAGTCCATTTATTCCTATACTCTCTAGTGTTTTTAATAGGAATGGGTGTTGGATTTTGTCAAATTCTTTTTGTGTGATTATTGAAATAATCATATGTTTTTTCTTAGTTTGGTTACTGATACCGTCAATTATGCTAATAGTTTTCCTAATATTGAACTAGCCTGCATTCTTGGCATAGTATATTATCCTAAGGATGATTTTTTGTAATCTCACTGCTAATATTTTATTTAAGATTTTTGCATCAATATTCATTAGGGAAATTGGCCTATAATTTTCTTTGTTTTCACATTACCTGGTTAAGGTATTAGCACCATATCTGTGTCATAAAAGGAATTTGGAAGAACTTCTTCTTTTCCTATTTTTTCAAATAGTTTATATAGTATTGGAATTAATTGTTCTTTAAATGCTTGGTAGAATTCACATATAAATACATCTAGCTCTGGAGATTTTTTCTTAGGGAGTTATTATTTCTTTTTCTAAAATGGGACCACTTCCTCTTCTGTTACCCTGGCTAATCTATATTTTTGTAGCTCTTTTTACATTTCACTTAGATTATCAAATTTATTGACATGTATTTGGGCAAAATAACTTCTAATTATTGCTCTAATTGCCTCTTCATTGGTGGAATATTCATTTTTGAGACAAACAATTTGATTTTCTTTGTTTTTCTAATAAAGTTAGCTAAAAGTTTATCTATATTGTTGATTTTTTTTCATAAAATCAACTCAGTTTTATTTCTTAATTCAATAGCTTTCTTACTTTAAATTTTATTAAATTCCCCTTTTATTTTCAGAATTGCAAATTTGGTATTTAATTGTGGGTTTTTAATTTATTCTTTTTTTAGCTTTTTAAATTATAAGCCCAATTCATTGATCTTCCCTTTATTTTATGGAAGTAAGCATCTAGAGATATAAAATTTCCCCTAACAACCACTTTAGCTGCATCCCACAAATTTTGGTATGTTGTCTCATTGTTGTCATTCTCTTAGATGAAATTATTGATTGTGCCTATGATTTGTTGTTTCACCCATTCATTCTTTAGGATTAGATTATTAAGTTCCAATTAATTTTTGGTCTATTTCCCCCTAGCCTTTTATTTCATGTGATTTTTATTGCATGAAGATTTGGGAAAAAATGCATTTACTATTTCTACTTTTCTGCATTTGATTTTGAGGTTTTTAATGCCCTAATACATGATCAATTTTTGTATAGCTTCCAATAACTGCTGAGAAAAATGTATAGTCTTTTCTCTCTTCATTCAATTTTTTTTCAAAGATTTATCATACTTACCTTTTCTAAAATTCTGCTTACTTCTTTAGCTTCTTTCTTATTTATTTTGTGGTTCAATTTATTTAGTTCTGAGATAGCAAGGGTAAGATCCTCCACTAGTATAGTTTTACTGTCTATTTCTTCTTGCAGCTCTTTTGCCTTCTCCTTTAGGTATTTGGATGTTATATCACTTGTTGCATATATGTTTACTATTGATATTGCTTCATTATCTATGGATATGGTATCTATGGTACTCTTTAGCAAGATACAGTTTCCTTCCTCATTTCTTTTAATTAGATCTATTTTTAATTTTGCTTGAGATCAGTATGGCTACTCCTCCTTTTTTTTTTTTTTTTTTACTTCACCTGAAACTTTATAAATTTTGCTCCAGCCTTTTACTTTTACTCTGTATCACTCTACCTTAACTGAGTTTCTTGTAAACAACATATTGTAAGATTCTGACTTGTAATCCACTTCTGTTTTATGAGAGAGTTCATCCCATTTACATTTACAGTTAAAATAATTAATTCTGTATTTCCTACCATCTTATTTGCCCCATGTTATGCTTTTCTCTTTCCTTTCCCCCTTCCCTTCTCCCTGGTATTTTTGCTTCTGACCTCTACTTCCCTCAAACAACCCTACCACTTTAGAGGCCTTCTCCTTTCTTACACCTTTCTGTTACTACTTCTTTTTCTCCTTTTATTAGCCTTTCCATTTTTTTCCTTTCTCCTCCCATTTCCCTATAAGATGAGACAAGTTTCTCTGTGAAACCAAATAAGTCTGATATTCTCTCTTTGAGCCAAATACGATGAGAGTAGGATTTATACAATGTTCCCTTTTTTTCCCTCAGTAATAATAATAGATCTTCTTTGCCTCTTAACGAGATGTAATTTCCCTAATTTTATCTCCATTTTCCTCTTTTTTCTAGTACAAATCTCTTTCCACCTCTAGTTTCTTTTTCATATTATCATAATAAAATCAAATTATACCCACTCTTTAAGTATACCCATAACAGAAATATGGTTCTCAAAAGTTCTTTCCTTTTTACATTTTTATGCTTCTCTTGAGTTCTGTATTTGGAGTTCAAATTTTAGTTCAGTTCTGGTGAAATTCACCTAGTTGAATAGAAATAGAAATTAGGTGAAATAGGTGAAATTCACCTATATTATTGAATGTCCATTTTCTTCCCTGAAAGATAATGCTCATTTTAGCTAGATAGTTTATTTTTGGCTGTAATCCAAATTCCTTTGCCTTGTGCAATATTAGATTCCAGGACCTTCAGTCCTTTAAGGTGGAAGCTGCTAGGTCCTGGATAATCTTGATTGTGGCCCCTCAGTATTTGAATTGTTTCTTTCTGGTTGCTTGCAATATTTTTTCTTTGATCTGATAGTTCTGAAATTTAATCACGATGTGAATAATTCTCTCTAAGCCATTATTGTCAAGAATTTCCCATGATCTTTTCTCCTTATTTAATGGATAAAGTAGAAGATTAATTGTCACCCCTCTACATCTGAATGTAATATATGTATTGCATGTATAAAAAATCTGTTTCTTTATGTATATATATATGTATAGAAATATGTATACATATATATTCATTGCATTATACATATTAGAGAGGAAAATATGAACCTAAGGATTTAAATGGAAAATGGATGATGCATTTTTATGAAAATTGTGAATAATGAATTATGAATAATAATTTGGTTCTTTGTAATGAAGTACCAGGGTCTGGGAGAGTAGTTTGGAATATGAAAATCTCAGAAAGTCTTCTTGTAGTCACAAGGAGTCCATTTGTCTTTATATTTTCTTAAAAAGAACAAAACAGGCAGATCAAAATGATCTAGCAATGGGCTATGTGTGAAGAGAGGGAAAGGAAGTAAGAGTAAGGTCTAGTTAGCATTGTACCATTTTGCTTCTCAAAATGTGTTGACATATCCATAAGTAATTTTTAAAAATTGCTAACATAAGATCCTGATATTTTACATGCTGACTGTGTTACTTATATTTATAATGATCTTAGGCAGTTTATTTAATCTCTCTTTTTTTCTACAGTTTCTTTACCTGTAAGATGAAGATATGAAGATAGAAGATTTGTAAAGTCATTTCTAACTCTGAATTTAGCTAGGTTTAATTTAAAATATTTGTGTACAAGAATGTTGCTTAGGCAATTGACATCACATACATATCTCTGTAGAAAATGCTTAGACAAAAAGAATGATATTGAAGCATTTTATTCCCAAAGGAAATACAAGAAGACATTAACTTTCGCATAGTTTAACATATTAATCCATTTTCAATAATTGATGTCACATCTGTTAAAACTACCGATGATAATATATAATATCTGATGGGCTTGTGCTATGAAGCCTTATTGGAGAATTAATTATATAAATTATAATTGGGTCTAGATTATATTCTTCACTCTTTTATTCCACAAAATTAAATATGTTCTGGGAAATATAAAGTTGAACCAAAATTGGTCTTGATACTTTAATTAAGTTTGTGGCATTTAATATTTAGGAAATAGATGATCAGCTACAGAATTGTTGTGTTCATCATCTATAAAATGTTCTGTCCAAGATGAATTGACAATAGCAAAACCATTGGAAACATCCATTCAACAAATACCTTCACTGATTCATGAATACTAATCATAGGCATCAAATAAAAAAAAATGATATTCTCTTTCTGGCTACTACAAATTCCAAAGTTATGTCAAAAAATTATTCTGGTCATGAATAACTTATGGGAAAAAAATTTTGAAAATAGCCTTAATAGTAAAAGTGTTATCTTAGGAAACGGGGAAGTTATTTTCTAGGTGGCAGTTAAGAATTTTTATTAATTTTGTATTCCTATTTCTGTAGTATTACTATCTGTTTACTTTAATTGTAAGTTGTTATAGCAATGTTAGACTTAGGCTTCTTTTTTTTTTTTCTTTTTTTTTTTTAATAGCAGAGAAAGAATGTTAATCTGATGGCCTTGTCTAATTTACAATTAATAATAAAACTATAAGAGGGGAACATGATCTAAATGATGAACAGGGTTTAAGAAGAGAGTACAGGAGCTAATGAAAATTTTAACATTATTAATTTAACCTAATAAGTACCACATTCATTTCTTGATTTTATTTCTAACCTGTTCAAATAATTTCTGTCATTGGATTTCTGTATATTTTGGAATGTTTCTGACTGGTACTAATGCTTGATTTTTTTTTTTTTAATTTCATCAAAAGAAACAAAAGAAAAAAAAAATTGAAAAAATGTTTTGCACAGGCCTAGGGGTGTCAATTACTTTATTTGATTCATTTTTCTTTTCTTTTCTTTTTCTTTCTTTTTCTCATAGAGCATTACTTAGGCAATTTCAAGGAAAGTAGATGACAAGATTTCAGGTTTGAGTTCCATTGTGGGATAATCAAACCTAGAGCAAAGCTGATGATGTCTTTTCTAATCATCAAATCAAATAAAGTATAATGAAATAGAACAACAATAAATAGAAACATATTCTGAAATGAAGTTAAAAAACAAACAAAAAAACAACTACTAACGTACTTGAAAATTACTTTGGTTCAATTTAAATTCAGCTGTGTTGCATTCAGTAGGAAACTGTCAGAGAGCAATGAAGCTGTTATATACATACAGATGGCTCCATTTCTTTTTAGGCACAGACATCTGCATCAATCCTTGGAATCAGATCAACATTTTGTTCTAATGATTTTTTCAGTGCTTTTTGATTATCTTACATTACAAAAAGAATGCTTTAAGATTCATTTGTTACTTCCACAATTTTGTGAAACACATTTATTTTCATGTTATGGGAAATCTCAATGAGTTCATATTATATATACAGATCTTAGTCATATATATCTGTATATATACAGATATATATACAGATCTTAGTCAAGACATATATATATATATATATATATATGTCTTGACTAAGATCTGTATAATCATATAAATCATCGACTTTCTTGGAAGGATAGCTTACAAGTTTAGCATTAAACAGTTAAATGGTTGATGAACAGACATTTTAATTTAGTCAAATGAAGAAACAAATTCAGCTGACTGAATTTGAATATTTTTGTGTTACAGCAGTTTGATTTGCCTTTAGAAAACTCTAGAATTTCCAGGAACATATATGGTTCCCAATATGAGTTTGGTTAAACATGATTGACTCCTCAACTACTTCTTGCCACATAAAGACTTAAGACTAAAATGACTTGGTATTTTAATGAGGTGGAAAACTTTGAATGGTGCCTGGATCTTAACTCATCAGTTAAAGACAATAGAATGTAGGGGGTGGATCCATGATGGCAGAGTAAACCAAGGACTGTCCTGAGCTTTTCCACATTCTCCTCCAAACAACTTTAACATAATACCTCAAATTAAATTCTGGAACAGAATCAAGATAAGGAAAGGGTAAAACAATTTTCCACCCCAAGACAACTTAAAAGATTGGCAGGAAAGATCTATTTCCCTGTGATTAGAGTAGAATCTAATCTAACAGTTTAGTCCAGTTTAGCTGAAGTAAGCAAGCAGCAGATGTGGTGAGCAACTGAAATGGAAGTGGGCTTTCAGAGTTCTAAAACCTCAGAAGGTTTGGGAGTTAGAAAGTTTATTAGAGGAAAATTATAGAGGATCTTCTGCTGGCACTGGGTTCAGGACTGTCACATTGCCCACATGGAGTTTCAAGTCACAGTTCAAAGTTGAGAAAGAAGACTAACATGCAAGAATATGTGGTCACAAGTGAACAGGTTCTCTGGTCATAGTATCAGGGTGGAAAAGAATGCTTGTGATCAATTATAAAACTGAGTAGTGACCACACCTTCTTTAGACCATATCACTTTAGAATAAGTAAAAACTTACACATCTTAGAATTTGTTCTGAAAACAGCAGTAGGAAAAAAAAAAACTTGACTATTTGGGAGAGTTCCCCCTTCATGCTGGGGCTAAAGTTCAAATTTATTATAAAGTTATAAATCAAGAAAGAGAATAAAAAATGAACAAACAACAATAAGAACAATGAATCTCACCATAGATAATGACTATGTTGACATAGAAGATGAAAACACAAATTCAGAAAAAGACAACAAAGCAAAAGAGCTACATCTGAGGTTTCAAAGAATATTATAAATTTGTTCTAGACCTCCAAAAATTCTGGAAGAGTTCAAAAACAATTATTTGAAAAATCAATTTTATAGAGAAAGACAAAAATTGGAAAAGAGTAATTGGTAAAGGAGGCACAAAATAGCTAAATAAAATAATATCCCCAAATATAAATAAACAGAATATAAAAGAAGCACAAAGTCCAAAAATCCATTCAAGAGAAGAACTCCTTAAAAATAGAATTGGCCAAATGGAAAAGGGGGAACATAAACCATTCTCATCACTTATGATGATCAGGGCAGAGAGGGACAAGCCCATTAGAAGTTTTCTGAGGCTGAGACAGATTCATTCCATCTTCTACCTTTGTGCTGGCTGGAGGCTGAAGCTGGCAGAGGCAAAGGACTAGTGGCAGGAGCTCTCGGAACCAAGGAGAGAGAGATAGGCCTCTAAGAAAGCTAACCGGGCCCAATGAAGGAGACAACATTTTGAAGGAAACAATAAAAGGATTTGGACTTTTAACACCTGGCTGCATTTGGGGTGATTACACTGAACTGAAACTAAGGCTGCTCCCAGAAGCCCCCCAAGAAACCTGCTCCCAGAGAAAATTACATTTTAGAGAAGAATGTTACATACCATGAAGGTTATAGCATCCTCCAAAATCTATAAAGAAATAAGAGGAGGGAGATAGGATAAAATGGGTTATAGAAGAGTATCTAAATTTGTGGCAGTGAAACAGTATCTGTAGATTAATGGGAACAGGAAAAAGAGAGAGGAGGAAAGGGAGGGAAAATCATTTCTGTGACTTGTTGTTTTTACCTACTCATTATGTAGAATTAGATTGTTTAATTTCCAATTGGATTTTAGTCTGTCTTTTCTTGGCCCTTTGTTGAATATAATTTTTATTGCATTGTGGTCTGAAAAGAAAGTATTTACTATATTTGCCTTTCTGCATTTGATTGTGAGACTTTTATGCCCTACTACATGGTCAATTTTTTCATAGGTGCTATGTACTTCCAAGAAAAAGGCATATTTCTTTCCTGTCCCTATTGTTTTCTCCAGAAATCTATCTTATCTAGGTTTTGTAGGATTCTGTTAACCTTCCTACTTTCTTTCTTGTTTATTTTGTGGTTAGATCTGTCTGATTCTGAAAGGGGAAGGGTTGAACTTTCCCACTAATATAGTTTTGTTGTCTATTTCTTTCTGTAACTGGCTTAATATCCCTTCTAGGAATTTGGAGCATATACATTTAGTATTATTATTACTTTATTATTTAATGGTATCCTTTAACAAGATGTACTTTCCTTCCTTATCTTTTTAAATTTGATGTATTTTTACTTTTATTTTGTCTAAAATCAGAATTGCTTCCTCTGCTTTTTTGCTTCAGCTGAATCACAATAAATTTTGCTCCAGTCTTTCACCACTGTATGTAATTTTTCTGTTTCAAATGTCTTTCTTGTAAACATATTGTAGGATTCTGTTCTTTAATCCACTCTGCTATTCACTTCTGTTTTATGGTCAAGTTCATTCCATTCACATTAACAGTGATCATTACCACTTCTGCATTTCCCTCCATTCTATTTTTACCCCTGTATATATTTTTGTTCTCTCTTTTCACCCTGTTTTATTTTAACTCACCCTACTCACTATATTCCCTATCTTCTATCTTCCTTCCTTCCTTCTCTTACCCTTTTTTCCTAGTATTTTTGCCCTCCCTTCTATCCAGTCCCTTTTCTTTCCCCTTTCTTCTACTTTTTTATAGGATAAGATAAATTTCTAAACCCAACTTAATGATTAAGTTGTTCCTTATTTGAGTCAAAACTGATGAGATAAGCTTCAGACAATCTTCCTCCCCTCCCTTCATTCCCTCTATTATAATAGATCTTTTGTCCTTCTTTGTGTAATCTAATTTGTCACATTATTCCTCCCTTTTCCTTTTCTCCCAGTACAGGCCTTTTCCACTCTTAATGTCTGTTTCTTTCAATGATTATTTTCCTCTCTATTTATTGTATATCAGCGTAGTTTTCCTTGATGATCTCTTTAAATATTCTCCTTTTTTCAGTTTTGGCTTTCAGGTGCCAAATTCTTATTTGTCTTAATAAGACAAATTCTTAATTCTTAAGACTTAGTCTTAATTCTTATATAATTCTTAATAATTCTTAAATTCTTGATTCTTAATAATTCTTAAATATATATTTCTTAATTCTTACATAGTCTCTCTTGGCTGCGTTTTCTAGATCAGTTCTTTTTCTAATGAGATATTTTACATTTTAGTCTTTTTTTTTTTATTCTTTTTGGTTTATTTGAATAATTCTTGATGTCTCATAGAGTCATTAACTTCCTTTGCCCCATTCGAGTTTTTAATGTATGATTTTCTTCTGTGTCTCTTTTTCCATTTGATTAATTGTACTTTTCAAGATGTTACTTCAGTGTATTTTTCTTTTTGCAATTGGTTAATTGTATTTTTTAAGGACTTCCCTTTTTCCAATCTGTTGACTATCTCTTGCATACCTCTCATTTCCTTTCTCATTTTTTCTTCTGTTTATTCTGTTCTATTTAAATATCTTATTTGCCTTTTAAAATCTCTTATTGAGCACTTCTGAAAAGTTTTTTTTTGAACGAGACCAGTTCATATCACTCTTATACATTTCTTGTGTGGATGTTTTGTGTTTGTCTGAGTTGGCGTTTTGGTCTTCCCTGTCACCATTATAGCTTTCTATGGTCAAGGTTCTGTTTCTTGCTCCTCATTTTCTTTTCTTTTCTTTTTTGTATTTCCTCTTTTTTAAGTTTTTATTGTCAAGCTCTCCTTCTGGTATGAAGGGTTCACTGTCCCAAGCTTCCTAGGAAGCTCTGAGCCTTGGCTTTGAGTACAGGGTTCCTTTTGTATAGTGTTTTACTTATAGCAGGGATAGCTTTACCTGCGCTTTCCAGGAAACAGCGAGGTTTCCCAGAGTTTGCTTTTGAGCTTGTAATGGGGGCTGCTCACTGGTCTGCTCTACTGACTGACCCTTGACTAAGTGTCTCAGTTGCTGATCTGCGATTTTAAGATCCTTTCACTGACTTTCTCAGACTCTATCTGAGCTAGACTGAACACTCTTTTCACCCCAGTGAGATTAACCTTTCTTGAAGTCCTAATCTGTCTTGAGCTGGAGACTGGTTTCATGTCATCAGACTCTGTTTAGAGGATTGGGTTCATGTGCTTTTCTAGGGAAACTTGGAGATCTTGAGCCACTTCCTGGCTTTACTCTGCAATCTTGGTTCTACCCCAGGAAGTTGCAGTGTGCACAGTTTGACAGCCTTTTAGCCATAGTTTCAAAATGCTCTCCCAAATGGTTCAATGAATTCACAACTACACCAACAATGTATTAGTGTCCTACTTTTCCCATATATCTGCCAACATTTATCTTTATCTTTTACTGTCATCTTAACCAATCTGAGAGGAGCAAAGTGGTGTCTTGAAGTTGATTAATTTGCATCAATAGTGATTTAAAGCATCTATCTAGTTTTTACATTATCAGTGTATAAATTAGAACTACATTTTCACACTGCTTTTTTTTTCTCTAGAAAATAAATGGATAACTATAAAATTTATGATCAATGTCTAAATTCTCAGAATTTGTCTTTTCTTTGAAGAGTGATTTTTATTTTAATCAAACTAGCTTAAATGTAGTTTCAAAAATATATTGAAAAGGAAAGGATATGTGTTAAGGCTTCATTAATTCAAATATTATTTTAAGAAAGTATCTTAATGGTAACATCATTGAATGGCTCTACTAATATTTTCTTTATATATGGTGGTTTCACTTCCAGATGTGATTGACTTGCAATTAATCTTAAATTAACTTGGATAAAGTTTAATGTATATTGTTATAATAGCATATATTTTATAGTAGTTTCCTGTGTAATTATGTAATTAGAAAAAAATCTTTAATCTCCATGTTAACAGTTTATGTTTATATAAAGTCAGCACAGTATGTCCAGTTGACTAGAATATTCATGTGGCTCACAGATGTCATATTCAGTAAGGTGCCCTATGGAATCTTCTTCCTCACAAATGTTAAAACTATCACAAATAAAACCGCTGGGTTTGTGTGACTAATTTTTGGAAATGTAATTATTCCAGGATGTAGAACAGTGAATATAAATGACCCAATGTGAGGAGTACATGTGTAAATTTGTATTTTGTTGGAAACATAAATATTAATTTGAAAGAATAATAAATATATTCTAGTGATGATGCATTACTTCTTTGCTTAAAACTCTTGCTCTGGAATATGATAAGATTAAAGACTGAGGATTTCAAATATCATTAACATAAATGTTTTCATTTTTTTTTTCTTTTGGATTCTTTCCACTTTAAGGATGTGTAGATCTTTTCAAACCTGGGGCATTAGTCAGTATTTAAGAAAAGTGCCATCTTGGTACTAAACTGCGATTACAAAAAGGATATGCATGAACATACTAAATGGAAAACTGTATAGATTAGAAATGATAAATTTTACAAGTCAAATAATGAATAAGGATTCTCTTTCTTTAAATATAGTACTCAAAAGTGATCATGATTCTTCATTTCTTACTCTTGCCTAGACATTAACTACTGAGAGAACTAAATTTATACTCTTCTTTCTGTGTTATGTAACAGAAATAAAGCATTTGGAGCTTCCCATTTTTCTTAATAGTTGTAAAGGAATAGTAGCACTTTGAAAACTTTTTTAAAGTACAAAAGAAAATTATTAAGAAAATTGAAGATGATCTTTAATAGTTATAAAAAAATTCTGTTGATAATGGAAGTGGATATAAGGGCAAATAATGGAGATAACCAATATTATAACACTGAGGAGTTATAACACTCAGGAGTCAGCAGCTGAGGCCTACCCACAGAACAAACAAAAGAACAAAAAACATAAGAATAACTAAATCTGATTAAATTGTAATTGGTATGAAAACATATCAGAAGCATATATTTACACAACTTCTATTTTTTATTTCTTAAAAGGTTCACCATTCATATAGTTTTTTCCAATTCTTTTGCTATTGACTAGGTAAACATCAATTATTAATAAATATTTAAATATATAAAGGAGATAAAAGGGAATCAGGACTGATATCCATAGAAATTTTCCTTCCCAATTATTATCATTGGGTAGTATTTAGTGAGAATTTACCAATTCTTTTTTTTTTTTTCTGGATTGTTTTAGTATCTATTTAAAAATAAAACACCAGAAAAAAAACAATAAACCCTGACTTCAAAGAGCTTATAATCTCTCTTAGAAAGTAAAGAATTATGTGTAACAACTAGAAAATTATAAAAATATTTATAATTGTAACCTTATCAATAGTATCATTGCATCCAATGATGCTAAAGATAATTTATTAATGCCAACTAATCCTATAAGACATGAAAAGTTTAGGACAGGGGTTCAACTTATTCTTAGTTTTACAGACATTCTGGTGATATTGATTAATGATAAAGGTGGTCTATTGTTTGTCTCTCGCCATATGATTAGCCTATTTTGCAAGTATATATTTTGATATCATCTTTTAGTCAGAAGAGCTCTGTGTCTGAAACTTGCTTCTGTTATTTACTACATGATTTTGGGTAAGTACTTTAAATGTCTTTATCTTCATTACCCAAAACAGAAAGTATAAGATAGGCCATTAGAACCTCATCAGGATTGTTATAGGGGTTAAATAGCATATATAAATTGCTTTGCAAACTTTAAGATATTGTAGAAATTTCATATTTTTATTATACAATAGAATACCTAATAAAATGTCCTGCTCATTGTAGATGCTCAAAATTTTTTTTAAAATCTTAATTTGTGGAAGTAGGAGTAGCAGACATTGAAGATAAATTGAAAATAGGTTATTTTATTCCTTTCTCAGCATATAGAAGCTTTAAAGCCAGCAATGAGTGATAGAACAGAAATTTTAAACTGGAGATCAAACTATGTTCTTGACTATAGCATCCCTTAACACTACTCTAACCTAGTAGCATCCCCTTTGAGCTATTTTCTCTGCCCACCCATCGGTGGTACTGCTAGAGCTAACTTACCAGTCTTCCGGCACCAACCCGGATAACACAGAGACAGACCGACCAGGAGATGCAACCATTCTGTCTTTATTCGGTTATCCTCTCAGTGGGAGTAGCAGGAGTGCAAGAACACAGAAGCAAGAAAGAGAGTGAGCTCTGCTCAGCTGCTGCTTTTCTGGGATTGCCTGTGCCCAGCCCACTCAGAACTGTGTAGGTGGAATCCTCAGAAGGGAGGCTTCTGGAGTTAGTTTTGCATCCCAGGAGGAGATCTAGCAAAAGGACACACCCCTTGCCATCTCAAGAAACCTATAACAGTTCCTTTAACTCCTACCAGACACAACCTCTTTTCTCAGAGGCCAAAACCCCTTTTACCTCCTTGGGCCCACCCTACCAGCTGAGATGGTGTACAGGGTCCATGACCCATCTCAAAGAGAGAGCAATGCTTTCTTGCCCCTTACACTTGACAACTGAAAATAACCAATAAAATTCCAAGTTAGCTGAAAAGAAGAGCTGAAAAGAGTCCCAAGGATGAGTGGAAAAGTGTTACTAAAATCAGATGGATGGTATAATGACTCACCTTTTATACAATTTACATTACTTTTTTAAAAAAACAACTGTCTTAGACCTAGGACAGCAGAAATCCTCATGGTAAGACAAGTAGCCATGGGAAAATATTCCTATTTAAGAGTAGTCTAAGACAAGATGAACTTCAAGGTCCTTTGCAAGTCTAATTTTCAGTGATCTTCTTTTGATCTGAGATAAAATCCCAAGTCCTCTTAACATTTTGATCACCTTTTTCTTCTTAATCCAATGCAGTTAGTAATTAAAAGAATTGTAGAAATTCAGAAATTAAAGTGCATAATAAAAAATTTCAAACAGTTATGTGAGAACACAACCAGTTATTCATGTCTTGAATATGTCTTTTATGTAAAGATATCATGTTCCATGCTCACGATTCAAAGTCAAAACCAAAACAAAGACTAATTTAAGGAGTTTATTTTCTATAGTGGAGGCCAAATATATAGAGAAAATAGGTATGACTGTATCCATCATAGATAGGTAAGTGAAAGCAGATGATAGAGAGACATAAAGATAAATTATTATATTTAAGATATAGACATTTCTATACATATAAAAAAGATATATATCTATAACATAAATGCATTATATAACAGAAATAAAGAGAAACAAGATCTAGAAAAAGAAAGTAGGGATTGAAAAATAATGAACACTAGGATATTCCATTCATTTCTCATCATATAGAGTTCCTAGAATGAACACTGAGGTACAGAACAAAAATGTTTACTTGGAGAGCAAATATTTAAGAATAGCCAAGAAAATTAAAAGTAAGCTAAAGAATTCTTTCTAAAGAAGGATTAGGAAAAGTGTCAAGGATGGGTGGGACAGATATGTCATTTATCTCATTTATATACCTATATACATATATGTATGCTATTACATATATATTGTTATATCCAGGCTAACTTTCTGGAGGACCTCTGGACAAGCCTTGGTCTCAGCAGGATAATTACCATAAGGATAGACAGGAATAGAGTCTAAAGTCTTTATTTTCTCCTTCACAGTCTATGTCTGTCACTGTCTGACCCAGTCTTGATATTAGTGGAGGAGAGCAGGTAGCAGAAGAGCCACCAGGAGGATGGTCAAAGATGAAAACTGGAGTCTTGAGTCTTCTCTGTGTCTGTGGCTGAGGCTTCTCCATCTCAGTCCTCTCAGCCCTTAAATACTCCAGTAAGATTACATCATTACAGCTACTGAGCATGTGCCATTACATCACCATCACATTAAGTACATGTTTAACTAGACAGCCATTATCCCATCAATCACACTGAGTAGGTGCAGCTGTCCTTGATTCAAGTATACCTTTCCAGAGTTCTGGCCCTCTACAATATATCCTATTAGATATATGTGCTATACACCTACATAATATAAATATGACAGATTCATATGTGATAGCATATGACAGATTCATGTGATATATAGCATCTATCTTTTTCTTTTGATTGATCTAATTAAAAGAACTAAATTTAAAAGAACTAAATTTATAAAAATGGCAGTTTATCCAATATAAACTATTCTTTAAAAAGCTATACTGACTTTTTTTTTGATGGCTTTTTTTTTTTAAGATGAGGAAATGTTTCCTAACTAATAAATTCCAGAATTTTTCAAATACCCAAAGAAAAACTCACTAGCCAGTTGCTATGAGAGTCTGGAGTTATTCTTTTTTTTTAAATGCTATTCTTACACTCCTATAATCTTTTAAAAACACCATTGTTACACAGCCATATTTTTTTGACAGCTCTATATTTTGTCACATCTTTCAACAATCATTAATAGAGGGTAGACAATTCCATTAATAAGTATTTCAGTGACCTAGAATATATGGGAAAAATCTATCAAGTAATTTGCAATACACTTTACTTAGACCTAGTAGACTGAAAAAAGTGATTGAAGTTAGTACTTTCTTTTACTAAATTCTCAAGCATATTAGAATTCAATTTAAGATTAGCCATACCCCCTAATGCTTCCAGTGTTTATTCTTACACAAGAAAAAAAAAAAACTGAGTCAAAATAACAGACTTTTTCTATTATTGAGAGGTTTTGCTAAAACTCAATAAAACTCTCTCTCTCGCTCTCTCTCTCTCTCTTTATGTATATATATATATATATGTGTGTGTGTGTGTGTGTGTGTAAATTATCCTTTTAAGCTTAGGATAGCCAAAAGAAATAAGGCTTTTGCAAAGAAAAGTCAATGGAAGAGACTATGCTTTGTTGTATTGGGATTATAATTCACAATATATAAGATTTTTTTAAACCAGCACAACTTTTTGTTTCTTAGTAAGATTTAAACAATTTTTTTTTTTTACCCTGTCCCTTAATCCTTCTTTCTTTGAAAAATCAGGGACCTAAGAGATGGTGAAAATTTATATACATACATACATATACATGTGTGTATGTGTGTAATTATTGATAGCATGATTTTCTTTCTCTTCAACTGATCTGCTCATACCCTGTGACTATTTACCAATTAGAAATGGGTAATTATTCCTACACATCTGAATCAGTTCCTTCTGTATCTTAGATCTTCATCAGCAAAATTTATTTAAGATATAGTGTTATTTACAATTATCAGTTTCCTTAATATTTTCAAAATTATATTAGATGCACTTGCACATTTTTCTTTTTATAATTTATTATAATTAAAATCATTTTTTTGTAGGTAATCCTCTCTATTCCTCATTTATTCATGAATTCCTTCTCTATCAATAAATCTAAAAGGAAAAATTTCCTTCCTTCTCTAATTGGTCTATCATGTGAACCTTTTAATCTAGGTAATGCATTGATTTGCAAACTTTTTTTTGTGAAATAGCATACACTTCAATCATTAACTTGGGTAATATATTACTGTGTTATCTTTTGTATGTTGTGTTACCACATTATGCCAATTTGCCTTATTTTTAATCCAGTACTAAATCAAGTACCAAATCATTTCAATGATTATTGCTAGTAGTTTGAGATCTGATTCTGATAGACAACTTTCTTTCCCACATAAAAAGTACCAATGAGATTCCTGATCTATTGTTCATTCATATGAATGTATTGCTCTATAAAATATGTTTTTCTTATTTTGATATAGCACTGAATAAATAAGTTATAATATGGCACAATCATTTATATTTGGCCTACCAATGATCAGTTTCTCTAATTCTTGTCTTTTTATTTCTGCACATTCTTTACAACTAGATTCAAAGAATTTCTTGCTAAATGTTTAGTATACGCTCCTCCAAAATTTCTAGCTTCTTTTGCGAAGGCAATTTCTCTATTCACCTCTTGCTGCTAGGTGCTGAGGATGTGAAGGAATGCTGATTATTTATGTGGGTATATATTGTATCCTCTAACTTTTCTGAAGTTTCTGTCGTAATTTTTACTGAGTCTCTAAAGTTTTCTAAATAAATCATATTATCTAATAAAAGTGATCATTTCCCCCTCTTTATGATTTTCATTAATTTTTTTCATGTCTTACTGCTACAACTAGATTTTTTAGAAATTAGTTAAATATAATTACATAAATCACAGACTCATTTAACGCAGTATTTAAAACAGCAATGCCATTTTTCCGGCTTTACCTTTTATATTAATATCATCTCTTCAGTTTAAAAGTGTGGGCTACTAGAGTCACTGCTTCAGTTTCGAGGGACACCCTTCTTCCACCATATATAGTAAATATTAACCTAAAATCCTAGGATAATTGAAACAATTTTACGTCAATAAAGAATATTATTGACAGCTAAAAGTGGTAGGTTATCCTGAAAGGCATCTCTGAATTATCTCCAATGAAGAAATATAAGAATCTAGGTTGTTTTTGATAAGGGAAACCATAATTTCTCTGGAGCTTCTATTCATCAAATTTAAAAAGGTATATTTAAGTTAAATGATTTTGAAGCTCCCTCTATCTCTAAAATGATACCATTTATATTCAATAAACCAATAAGCGTCTATTAATCACTTATGAGATACTTACTATCCATGTGCTCAGCACTGGGGAAACATGGGCAAAAATTAATTTGTTCCTATTCACAAATAGCTTACATTCTATCAGAGAAGACTGAGTCTACATTGAGGCAGACAGGTGGTACAGTATTGATCTTGGGAGTTAGAGATATCTGAGTTTGAATTTTTCTTCAAGTATTTGTGGCTGTGTGACCCTGGAAAAGTCATTTGACTTTTTTAGCCACAGTTTCCTCATTTGTAAAATGGAAGGAAGGAGAACACCTACCCCTCAAGATAGTTGTGAAAATCAAATCAAATCAAATAATAAACATAAAACACTGTGAAAAACTTAAAGGTCTAAATAAATGCTAACTCATATACATATAAAATTTAATAGGTATAGAGATTATATATATAGAATATATATCATATATACACATATTCTATCTCCCTATATATACATAATATATATTACATATACATAACAATATAAATACTACATATACATAATAAGAGATTATTCATATATATATAATCTCTATACCTATACCTATCCTATATATATTCTATCTATATATACACATATTCTCTATAGCTATAGAGATAAAAATAAAGGTAGTAGGTGGCATAGTAGATAGAGAGTCGAACCTGGAATCATGAAGACTAAGGCATAAATCTGCCTTAGACACTTACTACTTGTGTCACATTGGACAAGTAATTTAACCATGATTCCCTCAGATTCCTTATGAGTAAAACAAACTGGAGAAGGAAATAGATGTATTTTTGCCAAGAACACTCCAATGGGGTCATAGAGATTCAGATATGACTGAAACTAACAACAAAATACAGAGAATATACTTGAGATATAAACATATATATATATATATATATATCAACCATTATTCTCTTTTTTCTTGTTCTACACACAAACACATGCATTATACATGTATGTATATATAGGTGTGTATGTACATTATATGCATATAATATAATACATATATATCTATATATTCTCAACAAATATCTATCTGTATATATAAAATCTCAAATTTAATAATAACCTTATTTGGTTGAAAGGATTAACAAGATTTTGGGATTATCACAAAAGTTCCATGTAAAAAATATCAGTGTGTGAGGTGACTTTTGAAACTAAACCTGATAAGGAATTGTTTTTATGTATATAAATACATACACACACACACACACACACACACACACACACACACACACATACATTCCAAATGTTAGATTTCTTAGAAAGAGAAAGATTGCAGAATTCTAATAGTTTACTCTGAGAATAATCAGTAAATTTTTGCTGATGCAGGATTTTATTTCTTTGTTTGTTTTTGGTTTAAAATACTTTGACCTTTGCTCTGGGTATGAAAACAAGCTTCTTATTAGGCCCTTATGGAAATCGAGTTTAATCTATATAAATAAGGAGTTCTGCAATTTTTAAGGAAAGCAAAGCCACTAACCTTAAAAATGCACAATTTATTTTTATACCATTTTGCAAATTTTTCATAGAAGTCAGTATTTGCATAAATTTTAATTTATTTTCTGCAAATGGTTTTTGCAAAAAGATAAATATGGAAGAAATGTTGAAGTGCTGATTATCTAATAAAAAGCATGATGAAATGAACAACTTCCTAAATTAATATTATAACATACAAAGAATCCATTTTCTCAACTCTTAAAAAAATGTTAAACAGAATGGTTATCTTATACATTGATTCTTATTAACCAAACCTTCAGTTACAGATAAATTCTAGAACAATTTTTAATCATTTTTCACTGATGAAAATAAAATTATATAAATAAATACACATAAAGACTTTTAAAATACGATTACTTCATTGAAATTTGTACAACAAATTATCTCAGGGTACTGGTTTTGGAGCAAAGAAAAAGAACTCACACGCTGCACTGAAGAAAAATAAGAATTTAGATTCAGAGTTCATAATGAAAAATATTTTAGGAAGAGCTTTCTAATAGTTATGCACAAAAGTTCTCCTTTCATATGTAAATATTATGTGTAGGAAGCTCTGCTTTACCTGTAAATCCATTCAAATCTACCCCACAACCCACAATCACTTTTAAAGATTTCAATGGATTGTCAGAATTGAAGATTTAGTTATCAGAGAGGATATAATAATGGGTATAGTGGATGGATATAGTGGATTTTTTCTTAAGACTGAACAAAGTTACTGAGAATACTGAGTTTAAGAAAATATGACACCTGCTAATCATACTACCAAATAGAAATTCTGAAAAGCAAAACAGGAAAACTCATGATTTACCTTATTAATTCTGCTTTCAAAGGTAGGATTATTAGCCAAAATATTTGTTCTCCTTAGTAATCTGGAAATATCCACAGATCAATAAATATAACTATATTTAGAATGAGCTTTAGATGCAGTATGGCATAAAAGATAAAGTGTTCAAATTTTACTTCTAACAGATATAGGTTGCAAGACTCTGGGAAAATCTTTTAACCTCTCAAGAATTGGGTCAATGAGGTAATATTAAAAGTTGCAGGGAAAGTACTGAGTTGAAATAGTAGCAGTTTTGTCACCCAGGAGTATACCAATGAATTCAAAAGTTCAGTCATCATACGCTTTCATATTAAATAGATGTCAATCAATTAAATCTATCTTCAACATTTTAATGGATCTTCTCAATCTGGCCCCAGTGATATATTTCTACCACATTTTATAGCTCCTTTTATGTACAGACCATTAGTTATATTTCACATCCTAATTATGGCTACTATTTGTCTTTACTCTTCTCAGTGATGCCTACAACTTTTATTCTTTAATTGTAATTTATCATGATTTAAAGTCATATTAAGTCATGATTCATAGCAACATCAGAAAAATATTGCTGTAAAAATATATTTTGACATTAAACATTAGTTCAGGATCATTAAAGACACTTGTATAGCTTTAAAAACAAATCCATCAACTCCTGTTTCTGTTCTAGATTCTTCTTATTTCTACTAAAAGTGTTCACCAGATGAATTAATTATTTTCCTTTTATTATTAAATGTAGTTCAATTCAATTTCAAATCAACATTATTTATTAAATGTATACTATATGTACTTAGAAGAGGCACTATGTTGTGATGGGAATACACATATGAAAAGGAGACAATCCCTGTTCTCAAAGATCATATATTCTAATGGCAGAATAAAAATACAAAAGGAAGATTAAAAAACAAAACAAAACAAGAATTGGTGTGGTAATAGGAAATGTGTCATTCTATGAAGTTAAAACCAAGGAGAGCTACTGATGAAAAATGGTTACATCAGAACTTTAAAAGGTCTGAATCTTCTCTAAAAGAAAAAAAAATGAAGAATTCATTCTTCTTTCCTCAAGTTACCAAATAAGAACAGAGATAACTAAGCGGATTGAGAGTGTTGAATATTATTTTTTTAAAAAATGCATCTTTAGGGAAGCTAGTTGGTGTAGTGGGTAGAGCATCAGCCCTGAAGTCAGGAGAACCTGACCTGAAATTCAAATCTGACCTGAAATACTTAACACTTCCCAGCTGTGTAACCCTGGGCAAATCACTTAGCCCTACTTGCCTCAGAAAAAAAAATTATAATACCAATAAAATAAAATAAAATAAACAAACAAACAAATAAATAAAATGAGTGTCCTTAAACATGATGATATTTTAATGATCAGGTTATCCAGTGGGAAACATAGTACTCTATGGAGTTAAAACTAAGTAAAACTGGTGATGGAAAATGGAATGAAATGGGATATTACTATATTGTAAGACTCATTTGAATGATAAATACACAGAAACTTGGGAATACTGATGCTAAGGAAAGAGAACAAGACTCAGAAAAGTACATAAATAATAATGGCAATAAAGTAAATAGAACTAATACAGTAAGCAGATTTGTCTCATATTAGTTCATTTTAAAAATATTTTGTAGCACAAATTGTCCTTTTTGTTCTGCCTATTTTAATACGTATCAATTCAAAGGAATTCTTCTAATTTTCTCTGGAACCATCCAGAGAAAACCAAAAAAACCACAAATGAATTTGTGGTTTCTTATGTCACAAAAACATACCAAAGAGACAATGGTTTGAAAAAACAAAATTAGGCACACATATATTTTTGATCAACATGGGATTTTTTCTCATTTAAATATAAATTTTGTTATCAGTATTTGTTTTTATTTTTTTTTTATCATCCTCAGTGGCCAATATGTGTCTATATTTATAGACATATCTGATATATTTATATGTGTATGTATCTCCACACCCAAAAAACGTTATTGTGGTGCATAATTATAAAGTGTAAGCTTGGCCACAAAGAAGACTTAAAATAAGAAATTTCCCTATATTTGTTTGAAGAGAAAGGAAGTTCATGACTGAAATACTGAATGTCAGATTTTTTTTCCAGTATTGCTTGGTTTTCTCAAATTAGTTTCCATTTATTTCTCTAGCCTCCCTCCCTTCCTTACATATGTCCTTTCTTTTTAAAAGAAAATAATTTTTTATAAATTATTAGTAAAAGTTGTATTATTAGTATTATAAATGATGCCTGTCTGCAGGGACTAAGGAAGAGTATTATAAGAGTATAGGAGAATTAGGAAAAGCACATTCTATTTCTTTTAAGAGTCTCATGGAATACATGAAATACATGTCACTTAGTGAGATAATTTAATTTTATGAATGTCATATTATCAGATATTCATGAATATTATTTCCCTAATTTGTTTGAGTAGTTTTCTACTTCTTTTTTTTTTGAGGCGGAAATCTCATATATAATTTTATTTTCATAGCCCTTTTCCTTGGATGTGTCTCAGAGTTCTCCTCTAGAATATATGCTTATTCACAAAAAGGACATTCAGTTAATGAACTGTTAATAAAAGGTGAACTATTAATTTTTATAGACTAAAAATTTTTGTTTGTAAACATATTGAGAATGCAAAAATATTTTATTTATTAAAGTAAAATCAAATATATTCTTGATTAGCTCTCTGCTAGCTTAAGTAGCTATTATTGGAAGTTACTTTTTCTGATTCTTATAGAATTTCTATTTTGTTTTGATCAGATAAATGTGTCCTCTAGTCTCTTTGTTGAAATATAGAATCAGAAAAATCAGATTGTAAGCAAAGCAACCAGGAAGTTGTGTGAATTCCCTTTATTTTATTATTTTTATTTTAATTAAATAACTTTTTATTGACAGAACCCATGCCAGGGTAATTTTTTACAACATTATCCCTTGCACTCACTTCTGTTCCGATTTTTCCCCTCCCTCCCTCCACCCTCTCCCCAAGATGGCAAGCAGTCCTATACATGTTAAATAGATTACAGTATATCTTGGATACAATATATGTGTGCAGAACCGAACAGTTTTCTTGTTGCTTAGGGAGAATTGGATTTAGAAGGTATAAATAACCTGGGAAGAAGAACAAAAATGCAAGCAGTTTACATTCATTTCCTAGTGTTCTTTCTTTGGGTGTAGCTGCTTCTGTCCATCCTTGATCAATTGAAACTAAGTTAGATCTTGTCTTTGTTGAAGAAATCCACTTCCATCAGAATACATCCTCATACAGTATCGCTGTTGAGGTATATAATGATTTCCCGGTTCTGCTCATTTCGCTCAGCATCAGTTCATGTAAGTCTCGCCAATCCTCTCTGTATTCATCCTGCTGGTCATTTCTTACAGAACAATAATATTCCATAACATTCATATACCACAGTTTACTCAACCATTCTCCAATTGATGGGCATCCATTCATTTTCCAGCTTCTGGCCACTACAAACAGGATTGCCACAAACATTTTGGCACATACAGGTCTCTTTCCTTTTTTTAGTATCTCTTTAGGGTATAATCCCAGTAGAGACACTGTTGGATCAAAGGGTATGCACAGTTTGATAACTTTTTGGACATAATTCCAAATTGTTCTCCAGAATGGCTGGATGTATGTGTGAATTCCCTTTAGTTGATATTTATTTTTCAGATAAATAAAAAATAATTATATCCTTTCTTCCAGCTTACATTAATGCTTTATTATTATTTAGCTATATAAACTGTTCATTTTATTTGTCAGTGTTTTACCTTCATCTTGCTTCTTAAAAACAGTTTTTAAGAGTATATTATATAAATTTAAAGTTTTCTTTGCTAATCCTTAACCCTTTTGTTTATTTTTTATTATCACATATTTTATATCATTTTCTAGTTCACTAGACAGGCTATAACAAAAGGAATAAATTTTTTTCTCTATACAATGAAGGTTCATATTTTCTTTACTAGCATTGTGTTAGTTTATCCCATTCGATGAATATGATTTTAAGTAAAGTGCAAAATATAATTATTTATTTTTTAATTATTTGGATAAATTAATTAAGCTGGTACCACATTGAGAACCTTCTACATAGTGCATTTTATCTACTCAATGACTATCTATTTGTAACCTTCATTCCATTCTAAGCATTTTACCACATCTGAGCACTTATTCAAAAAACATTAATCATCATAATAAAGTCTAACATAATTTTTTTTTAAATTAAGAGTAAATTGTTACTCTTTTTGGTCATTGTTGTTCTTCATAAAAGTTTTGAATGTCAAGATTAAAGATGATTTCTATAAATGCACTGATCTACATGCATAAAATTGCAAATACTCTAGACCATAAAAGTCATACAGTTCTATTTTCTATTAAGATTCTAATCTATCTGAAATTAATATATCATTTTCACAGACAGTATATTGCATGTATTAACAAACAGTAGATCACATAATTATAATTCAAAACAATTAATTTCTTAAGTCTCCTCATTGACTCATTACATTTGACCAGTCTCTCAAGTCAAGATGAATGAGACTTCTCTTCAAAATTTTGTCTCGACAGAAATTCATTGGTAATAATATAAATTTTAAAAACAATTGAATATGTAAGCAATTATGCAAAGGACTCTAAGAGATAGGAAGCAGCATACTAGTTAAAAACACGAAAGTTTCAGTTTAAGTAGATAGAAAATTAGCCTGTGTATAAGAAAAACCTTGCTTGAAGTTCTATTGCTTTAAAAAAATATTTTATATGTTAGTTTTCCTCAATTACATGTAAAAACAATTTTAATATTCTTTTCCCAAATTTTGAGTTCCAAATTCTTTTCTTCCCTTCCTAACCACCACATTTAGAAGAGAAGCAATTTGACAGACATAACATGTATAGTCATGAAAAATACATTACTCATGTAAGTCATTCTCTGAAGGAAAACACAGGCAAAAAAAAAAAAAAAAGGAAAAGAAAGAAAAGGGAGAAAAAAAAAAAGTAAAAGTAAAGTATCTTTGATATGTATTCAGTAGCTACCAGTTATTTTTCTAGAGATGGACAGCAGTTTTCCTCATAAGTCCAAAAGAATTTTCTTGGATTAATGTAATGGTGACAATAGCTGTCATTCAGAATTAATCATCTAACAACATTGCTGTTGTTGCATGCGACATTTTGCTGGTTCTGCTCATTTCACTTTGCATCAATTCATGTAAGTCTTTCCATGATTTTCTGAGAGCATTCTGCTCATTATTTTTTTTTCTTTTCTTTTCTTAATTTCTTTTTTTTTTTTAGTATTTCATTTTCCACAATTATATGCAGAAAGAATTTTTGGCATTCGTTTTTTAAAACTTTGAGTTCCAAATTCTCTCCCTTGCTACTTTTCCCTACCTCTTCATTCTGAAGGAAAATAATTCTATGTTGATCATATATGAGTAATCATGTAAAATATTTCCACAATAGTCACATTGTGAAAGGAAACAGTAGCCCCTTTGGGGAAAAAAAAAAAAAAAACTTCAACGAAAATAAAGTGTATGATTCATTCTGTATTCAGACACTTTCAGTTCTTTCTCTGGTGATGGATACTATTTTTTATTATAAATCTTTCATCCTTGTCTTGGATCATTATATTGCTGAAAATAGCTAAGTCATTCACAGTTGATCATCTTACAAAATTGCTGTTTCTTTGTAAACAGTTCATTTCACTTTGCATTAGCTCACGTTAGTCTTTTCAGGATTCTCATGAGCATCCTGCTCATCACTTTTTATAGCACTCCATCCATAGATATTCCATCATAATCACATATCACAATTTTCTCAGCCATTCTCTAATTCTTCTCAATTTCTGATTCTTTGCTCTCAGAAAAGAACTGCTATAAATAAATTCTTTGTACACAAATGTCCTTTTCCCTTTTTTTAATCTCTTGAACATAAAATCTACTAGTGGCATTGGCTGGTAAAAAGATATACTTACTTTTACAGTATTTTGGGCATAGTTTCAAAATGTTTTCCAGAATGGTTGAATCAGTATACAACTTCATGAGGTTTTTATTTACCCACATCCCCTCTAACATTTGCTAATATTTTTCCTGTCATGTTTGTCAATTTGACAGGAGTGAGGTAGCAACTCCAAGTTGTTTTAATTTTCATTTTTCTTATTTATAATGATTTAGAGCATTTTTTAAAATGACAATAAAATACTTTGAGGACTTTGTATATAAATGGTCTTTTCTTATCATTTTAACCATTTATCAAGAAATTATTTATTTATGAGGCATTATTCATTTCAAAAATTTGACCCTATTTTTAAAATGTTTGAGAAACAAAATTTTTATTATAAAACATCACTATAATTTTTTCATAGTAATGATTACCAATTATGTATTTCCCTCTATCCTATTTTTTTATCCTGTTCATCCTATTCTGTTTTCTTTTACCCTGTTCATTTTCAAAAAAAGTTTTGCTTCTGACTTTCACCTCTTTCAAATTGCCCTCCCCCTTATCACCTACTCCCCTCTTCTTTTATCCTTGTTCTTTCATAATTTCTTGTATTGTATGATCGATATTTACGCTGTCAGGTCTGTATGTTATTCTCTCCTTGACCGAATTCTGATGAGTAAGGTTTTTGTGTTTCCCACCACATTTCCCCCATTTTCTCCTCCACCTTAAAATCTCCTTCAGGCTTCTTTTAGGTCAGATAATTTATCACATTCTTTCTTTTTTCCCTCCTTCCAGTGTATTCTACTTTCTCTTCCCTTACTTTTTTTAGATAGTTATCATATATTCTATTCATATCTCTGCTTTCTATCTATATATACTGCTTCAAATTTACCAAATAATGAGAAAGATTTTAGAAGTAATAAATATCATTTCCTCATGTAGAAATATGAAGAGTTAAACCTTATCAAATCCCTTATAATTTTTCTTCCTTGGTTACCTTTTTTATGCTTCTTTTGAGTTTCATATGTGAAAATAAAAATTTCCCTTTATCTCTGTTTTTTTTTTTTTTTCACCAAGAATGCTTGAAAGTCTTATATTTCACTAAATATTCACATTATATTCAGTTTTTCTGGGTAAGTGACTTTTACTTGTAATCCCAGTTCTTTTGCCCTCTGGAATAGCATATTCCAACCCTTCTAATTGTTTAATGTAGAAACTACTAAATCTTGTGTTATCCTGACTATGGCTTATGATATTTGTATAATTTTTTTCTGCCTGCTTGCAGTATTTTTTCCTTGCTCTGGGAGCTTCAGAATTTGTCTACAATATTCCATGGTATTTTCATTTCAGCATTTCTTTCAGGTGGTGATCAATAAATTCTTTCATTTTTTATTTAGCTGTCCAATTAGAATATCAGGGCAGTTTTTCTTGATAATTTCTTGAAAGATACTATCTAGCTTTTTTGTGATCATGATTTTCAGATAGCACAATAATTCTTAAATTACCTCTTCTTGATCTATTTTCTATAGGGCAGTTGTTTTTCAAATGAGCTATTTTACATTTTATTTAATTTGTTTCATTCATTTGATTTTGTTTGACATTCTTAGTGTCTCAAGAATTCATTAGTTTCTAATTGCCCAATTCTAATTTTTAAAGAATTATTTTCCACAATGAACTTTTGTGCCTCTTTTTCTTTTTAGCTAATTGTGTTTTTGGTTATTATTATTATTATTATTATTATTTTTTGGCAAGGCAATCAGGGTTAGGTGACCTGCTTAGTGTCACACAGCTAGTAAGTCTTAATTGTGTGAGATCTGGATTTGAACTCATTTCCTCTTCACTTCAGGGCAAAGTGTTCTATCCACTACACCATCTAGCTGCCCTTCCAATTTGATTTTTTTTTTTTTTTTTTTTTTCTGAGGCAGTTGGGGTTAAGTGACTTGTCCAGGGTCACTTAACATCTAGGAAATGTCTGAGACTATTTGAACTCAGGTCCTCCTGACTTCAGGACTGGTGCTCTCTCCACTGTGTCACCTAGCTGCCTCCCAATTTGATTTTTTAAGGAGTTCTTTTCTTCAGTTCAGTTTTGTGTATTTTCCCCATTTGACCAATTCTGTTTTTCAAAATATTCTTTCCTCCATTTGAATTTTTTATCCTTTTATAATTTTTGGTTATTTTTTAAGGCATTGTTTTCTTTATTTTTTCATCTTCTTTATAAAGCTGTTGATTCTTTTTTCATGGTTTTCTTGTATCACTCTCATTTCTCTTCCCAATTTTTTCTTTATTTCTTTTACTTGATTTTTAAAATTATTTTGAACTCTTCTATGGCCTGGGACAAATTCATATTTTGCATTGAGGCTTTGGATGCAGGAATTTTAACTTTATTGCCTTATTCTGAGTGTGTATTTTGATCTTCGTTGTCACCATAATATCTTTCTGTGGTTGGAATTTGTTTCTGTTGTTGGTTCATTTTCCAGCTTATTTTTGATCATTAACTTTAAGATAAGTGGAAAGGGCACTGTTCCAAGTTTCAGGGTGTCTCCATAGCTCTCAAAGATTATTCAGGGCACCTCTAAGTTTTTGGCTCTTCTATGTTGGGATCTTCTACAGAGAGTTGTGTTTACTATTCTCTTATACCGTACTGGTTTATGCATAACCACAAGTATACATTTCAACCCTAGAACTGTTAGGAGGGTTCTTGTTGCCTTGTAGCCACAAGATTTGCACTGCTAGGGCTTCTTCTCTCCTTGTGACCAACATGTAGGTTTGTGACTTAGATCTAAGTATAGGGAATGCATCCCAGAGTTCTATCTTGGATGCTTGCAGAGGATCCCTTTAAATCTCCTTCTGATCCATTGTGCGCTTCCCTTTCAGTCTGGGGGTTGAGAAGTCTGGAAACCATGACAGCTGTTACTGAATCAGTCACCCTGAGACATGTTCTTGATTTTGTGAGATCTGTTCTGGTTGGCTCAGAATGTACATACTGCAATGGATTGTAGCACTCATCTCTTACACTTGTGCAACAGACTTTTCCTTCAGTCCTTCTAAGTTGTCTTGGCCTAGAAAAAATGTTTTTCTCTGTCTTTTTGTGGGTGCTGATATTCTACAATTTGTTTAGAGCCATTAAAGGATTATTTGCAAGAGTCTGGGGAAGAGCTCAGGCAATATTCTGTTTTTACCCACCCAACTTAATTCTTGAAGTACAACTTTTAAAGCATATTACCTGTACAACACTTGGCAGATCACTTAACCACACAGAGCTTTAAGCAACTTTGTAAAATGAAAAGTCATAGAAGATTTTTTTTAATCTTAATTGATAAATTTTTAAAGGATCATGAAATCAGCAATTCTGAGTTAGAAAGACATCTAAGAGGACATTCAGAGTAATACTAACTGAAGGACAAATGATATATGAAAAAATAGTTCACTAATCAAACTTAAGTTTAAGATGTAGAAAAAAATACTTGGGCTGCTATAAAATTAACCATTTTTTAAATAAATTTTATGTAAGGCTATACTTATTTTCATGCCTTTTCCATAGTAACTAACTTAATAAATGTGTGTGTGAATTAATGAATATTATTGCTTGTCCTTCCTTCTCAAAAAGTACCATGACATCAGGAAAATGATTCCATGATTTACAAGTGAATTGAATTTAAAGGAGGGAAGTATGTGCAAAGTCACTGGTCTCACTTTCTCCTACAGAGCTATAGGGTTCAGTGGCAATATATAGATCATGACAATTGAAGTTAATCCTAGTTGAAGTCAGAGGCCTTGGCATTGTTAAGTTGAGATATTTCCCAGCTCTCAGTTTGACTGAGGCAAATTCAGTGATTAAAACTAGGTAAGAAACACAGTAAAGGATAGTGTCTAATACCTAGTCAAAGAAAAATCTATTTGGGAGGAAAAGAACCTCCATGTTTTTGGCCAAAAACAGAAACAGTTGCTATTTATAATCACTTTGAGATATCAAAGGCCAACAATGGTCAGTTGAGGGTTTTGACTGTTAATGAGAAGCAGAGTGATTTGGTTTAAGGTATGGTTTTAAAGAAAGAGATCTAGTTTGTAAACCTCAAGGTATCTTGGGAGTTTTCAGCAATCAAATTTCCCATTCTTCTGGGCAAAATACCCACAAGTACTAAAATATGATACCCTTTGTGGATGGAGAGAAGAGAAGGGAAAGGAGAAAGAAAAGAATGACAGAGAATGAAACAATTAAATAAAATATGAATGAATGGATGAATGAACATAGGTAATGGATGAAATATAACTTCCTTCATTCTGCTCACATGAAAAAAAAAACTTTAATTAGCTTTAGTAGATGTCAAATAGATGAGTGTAGAAATTTAAATTAGTAAAAAGAAATATATTGATTTTACTGATATTGTTATCTTGGTTTTATGAAATTGTGCATTATATTCTTATGTCACATCTAATCCCAACGTTCTACTCATGCAATGCTTTCAATGGTTTATTATTTTTAAATTTATTTTTATTAGTTTAATATTATATTTCTACCCAAATACATGTTTCAAAGTTTTAAGATCTGTTTCTTAAATTTTGAGTTCCTAAATCACTATTGATTAGATAAATACAAGTTTAAACAACTTTGAGATAGCACTTCACACCTCTCAGATTGGCTAAGATGATGGCAAAAGACATGTAAATGTTGGAGGGGATATGGAAAAACTGGGACGTTAATGCTTTGTTGATGGAGTTGTGCAATGATTCAGTCATTCTGGAGAGCAATTTGAATTTGCCCAAAAGACTATAAAACTACTGGGTCTGTAATCCCAGGAAATCATAAAGGTAGGGAAAGGATTCACATGTGCAAAAATGTCTGTAGCAGCTTTTTTTGTGGCAGCAAAGAATTGGAAAATGTACAGATGCCATTCAATTGGGGAATGGCTAAACAAGTTGTGTTATATGAAGGTAATGGAATATTATTGTTGTATAAAAAAATGATGAACAAGCTGATTTTAGAAAGGTCTGGAAAGATTTACATGAACTGTTGCTGAGCAAAACAAGCAGAACCAGGAATACATTGTACACAATAACAGCAAGAATGTGCAATGATAAACTATTAAAGACTTGGCTCTTCTCAGTGATTCAGGAATCCATGCCAATCTCAATAGACTTTTGGATAGAAAATGCCATCTGCATCCAGAAAAAGATCTATGGAAATTGAATGTAAATCAACACATGTTATGTTAACTTCTTTTTTTCTGTTTTTTTTCCCCTCTCCCATGGTTTTCCTCTTTTATAAGAATTTTCCTCTTCCATCATGATTTATAAAGCAATATGTGTTAAAAATAAATAAATAAAACATGAAAAAGTATGCTTCGATCAATTCTTTCTCTGGAGATGAATATCATTTTTCTTCATAAGTCATTTAGAGTTGTGTTGGATCATTGTATTCTTGAGAATAGTTATTGACTTCAAATTTTAAAGATGCAATTCATAATATCAAGTTTATTATTATTGCATCTTTAATACCCTTTGTCTGAAAATCTTCATGAGATTTCATTGGATATATTGAAGAACCATGTGGGAGAATCCTGAATTTGTTCCTTCCTTTTTGTTGACAAAGAAATTGAGAAGCAAAAATGTTGAGGTTTTTTTAGAACAATTATTAAGTCTCATATCTTAGGCTATAAGACTTGTGCTCTGCACTATCATCCATTTATGTTTTCTATTCATAAATTTTTTTGTTTCCTTTGAATGTCAGAAACAGGGGAGAGCACTAAGACAGTTCCCCACTATCACAAATGATGAAGTGGAGTTTCCCCACATTTGGGGAAATCACAGGGGTCAGCCCATCCTGAATGCAATGGATAAGCCTTGCCCTAAGAAAACTATGGATCATGGTTTCGTGATCATGGAAGTATCCTTACCAGGTAAGTATATAAAATTTTTTTGAAGAAAAAAAAAGATAAGGAGTTAGTTAGCCTCTTTCCAGTTATGAGTCTTTCTGATCCTAAATGAGTCTTGAGACAAGAGATACATAACTCATGGTAGAGATCTGTGATTTAAGCATTTTCCAGTAAAGTAGGAACAACAATTGTCTGAGACCAAAATCTTACAATAGTTTATTAGAATAGATCTTCTTATTTGTAGTAAAATGAAACAATTACATTTAAAAATCTAAATATGTTTTATTTCCTTTCCTTTCCAGTATTCAACATACTGTGACTTTGATGAATTCCTTTCTCTTTTCTTTAATTTGATATAGATAATATATTATAATTATGCTACAATAAGATTTTTTAAAAATTGTGGTGGTTCTTTTGAGATGGCTATGCCATTTAACACTTCATTCTCTGATTACTATACATCTCATTCTCTTTTTGGCCTTCTTGTCAACCAGAAATTTTTATTGCTTGAAGTCAGATTCCCTTAATGACCTCAGCTATTACTTAACTATGTGATAAACCTATTTAGAACTGGAATTATTTTTTCCAAGATATTGAAATAATAAATATGCAATGGTATTAAACAGGTCAGCAAATGATTAGCACACAGGAATCATTCAATTTTGTGAAACAGATGACAAAATATAAGACCAAATATGTTATATTGACATATAGACAGTTTGAGAAGAGGAAATCAGCAATACTTAGTGATCATTGTCATCATTATTGAATAAACAAAGCAAAACAATGACTATTTTAAGAACTATTTTGTTTCATTATAAGAGAAAATTTTTATTAAGAATGTTTATTTTTACTATTTTCCTCACGGCATCATTATGATTCTGGGTAAATTATAGTGATGACTGAAAATGATGTTACATAATTTTCCTTAATTAAATTGCTGATGCTAATATATGAATTGAAGTACATATTTTGATTTTTACACGAATGTAAAAAAATTTAGGAAAAAATAGTGATCAGAAAAGTAAATAAAAGCCTTTAATTTTAAATTGTAGATTTGATTATCCAAACATATATCTAACAACCATGTTCCCTCGAGATAAGTATATTAGGTTGCTTCAAAGATTATGAGATTCCTAGAAAATAGTCAAGTACAAATAATAAATCTTTATGATACCAAATTTCATTTCATTCATTTTTATTCATTTGTTTTGTAATTTTCAGAAGATAGCACATAGAATCTGATTTTGAATTATTCATATAATTTTCCTAACTTCAGCATCATTATGTACAATCAAGAACTAGATTTTTCAGAAGGAAAGGGGAAAAAAAAATCATTTAAAATAAGAAAACAATGAAAATAGCAATTAGTCAAGGCAGAAAAACAACTAATTCATTTTTCATTTATAAGTTTCCAATTTCAAAATTCTTTAGAATTTTTATTCTAATTAGGTAAAGTCCTAATTTATTCTAATATCAGATTTAGTAATTTAATTTTTTCAGATTTAAGTCCGTGCTCAATATTTAATGCCTGTCTGTTTCCTAATCCATCATTTTCCCATCATCTCTTTAAGTTCATTAAAACCTGAAAAGGTATTCATAAAGATCAAGCTAAAACAAAATTCCAACATATTAATAATTTCCTCTAACAGATGGAGGTAGGTGATTTAATGGAAAGCACTGGAACTGGACCAGGAAGACATAACTCCAAGTTTAGCCTCAGGTACTTACTGTCTATTTGGTCAAGTCATCTAAAGTCAAGAAAATAATTCTATTTGTCTCCCAGAAAAATTTTGCCTTAAAAAAGGTTTAATAACTCTTTAGGGTAAATAATGATAAAGAGTTAATATAATATTTACAAAATATTTTTAAAATCTAAAGCCACAATATAAATACCAAATATTATTGTTTTATATTGGAATTATAGACATAAAGTAGGAGAAGAAGCAATTACATTAGGGAATTAAAGATAATCAGAGTTTCAAGGATTAAGAGAAAGGAAAATTTTTGCACATTTTGATTAAATTCAGCAGGGAGTCAACTAGTAATAAGTAAAGAAATTTCTAAATATCTAAAATTAGATAAAATGAATTTGTAATTAGACCAGTTTTGTAGTTTTATGAATTTTTTCGGACACACAGGTGAAATTTGATGGATTGAGGATCCAGTAAACTTTTGGAAAGGTAGATATCTCATTTAGGCAACAGAAGAGATAAAAGGTTGGAAATATGCCTAGTTTAGTGCTTAGAATAAAGTAGATGCTTCATAAATTGCTGAATAAAAGCAAATACTTGCTTCTTATTGTTATGAATCAAGTGCTGAATAAAGATCTTGTTTCTCTCACTATTTTTTATGAATGAAATTATCATAAAAAACAGATGAAAATCTCAGCTTCACTTCTTTTAAAGACCCGGAACAGATGGCCAGATAGTTGAACCCATGGTCCTACTGTGTCATATTTCTCTGTCATATTTGCTTTTGTTTTTTGCCTCTCAAATCTCTCTTCTATTTCTTTCTTAAACATAATTTTTGACATAATACAACAAAAAGTATTGATTTTGGTTTCTCATGAATTTATTCTTTACCTAAATGCTCCTTACAATGTTTTCTCTAGGGGAAACTAGACAGTATTTCTCATAATCTTTATGGACAAGATATAAATATATTGTTTATAAATAATAAAGTTATCTGTATTTAAAAGTGAAAGAATAGATCCAAAGAAAAATTATTTTAATTATATGATACCAATTTATACTGAAGGTTCTGGGTGATTCTCTAAGAATTTCTTTGAGCCCATGTTTTTTGTTTTGTTTTGTTTTTACATTTTTATAAGTGACTATGGTGAAGCTACCCAAGACTGTTTATCAGATCAGTAAACAATATGAGGATAGATAAAAGTCTCTCAAAGAATTCTCCTACCCAACCTCCAGAACAAAAATTTTGCCATGATTGAAAAATGGGATGTAATTAATAAGATTAACTTTAATATGTTTAAATGTGAATACTACCTTTGGGATAAATATATCCAGTGCAAAAGTACAAAAGAAAGGAAACATCTAGCCTTGCTTCTTAAATTCTAGGTTTGATTTCAGAGTAGTAAGGTGAATGATGACTGTCATACAACATTTTACTTTTTCCTGCCTTTCTCATACCATCTGTTAATTTACAGAATATACATGTGTATATATGTGTGTGTATATATTTATGTATAGATACACACTATATATATATATATATATAATATTTAAAGGACAGTAATATCAATAATATAGCATAGCAATTAAATAATCTAATATGAACTTAAATTGATATGCTAGGTTTGTTTATCTAGATTTTAGCAAAATATTTGACCAATGTGAACTGATTTGGGTGTGTGGGGGGATGTTTTATGTGGAAGACTCAGCCATTTAAGACTGGACTTGCCGGTCTTCGAGGTGCCTTTAAAATGTGAGATTATATTAATTTTGAAATTCTGTGATGTATAAGAGAAAAGAAGAAAAACATTTTGAAGCATGATATCTTATAAGAATAGCACCCCAGAAGTTAAATATTAATGTGCTTTCAGATTATTGCAATGGATTTCCATTAAAAAAGTAAATGTTTAGACTATATTTAAGCAAGAGGAAGATGAAAGTAGAAATTATGGTAGTTGAATTAAAGAAAATGGTAGGGTTTTTTTTTTTTTTAATTTTTTGGCTCATTTTCTCTCCTAAGGAAAAAAAAAAAAGCAGATTAAGATAATACTGAAATCCAAATTTCAGAATTAAACACCACAGTCTTATTTTCTTATGCTCAAGAAGCTTCTGTACTTTATAACAAAGAAATATTGATTCATCCTTTGCCTTCAGATCTCCAATAACAAGAAGTCCCAAAACAGAACATTTTATTTTTGGTTAACTCTGATTATGAGAAATGGTTTCATTGCTTTAAACTTTATGCTATATATTTGAAATTTCCATCCCTGCTCCTAATTCTTCCAATGGAGGCTGAATAGAACAAGTCTATTCTTATTTCATTATAGTGGTTTGTATGACAATTGAAGACAGCTATCTTGAATAATTACTTCTTCAGGTCTGACTATTTAGCTTATGAATTCATTTCTGTTTAAAACACATTTTGAAAGGCATTAATCAGCTGGAAAAAATCAAGAGGTGAGTAAACAATATGCTGAATTTCATTGAAATTGTATCACGTAAAGACTAGGAGAATAAACTAAGTACATATATCTTGAAGAAAAGAAGTTTTGTTCATTTTTCAAGGTAAGTGAATCAACACTTCTTAGGTAGAGAAATGGAGGACAACAACCAACCAAGTCTTTTATGAAAAACTACTCTCATATATCCAATTAGTTTCATGTCCTGTCATTTCTATATTTAAGACAACTCTTTTAAGCTTTTATCAACTCATGTTTTCACTATTTTAATAGAATTCTGGTTGGTTTCACTGATTCCCTACTCCAATCCATTTTTACCTTAACTGTCAAATATATCTTCCTAAAGTGAAAATCTAACCATGTTACTCACTTCATTGAATCAATTCTAGTGGCTCTAATGCCTTTAGGATACAATATAAATGCCTTCCTTTGGTTTTTAAAAGCCTTCATAACCTGCCTACTTTTCACATCTTTATACTCCTTACACATTCTATGTACTCTGTGATAGAAGGCACTGTCCTCATTGTTCTTTGTATTAAACTATCCATCTTCTGAATTTGGAGATTTTTACTTGCTGCTTCACATACCTCAAACTATCTCCGTCTTCACCTCTCCCCCTTAACTTCCCTGGTTTTCTTTAAATTGCAGAAACATTCCAACTTCTTCAAAAAAGTTTTTATTTTATTTATTCATTTTTACCAAGTTTACTTAATATTATGGATTTCACTCTATTGACTATCTTCAGTTTAGCCAGTCTTGATTGTATATTGTTATTTCCCCATTAGCCTCTGAACTTACTTATTAAAAAAAGACTGTCTGTCTCTCTTTGTATCCTTGGTGCTTAGCATAATATGTAGACATAGCAGGTACTTAATAAATTCTTCTTGCTTTTAAACAGACTGTCTTTCCCTAGATATCCTATTTGGAATTGTGTGGTTTTTCTGGTTGTTTTTAATAATACCATGTGTTAGATCTTTTCATTAATCCTAGGCTGCTTTCTTTATAGATTTTTAATCTAAGTAAATTTATCTTGTTTTTCTTCAGTTTTCTCTTCCATTATTTTTTATATTCCATTCCATAACTTTTTTCTCTTTCTTCCAATTATCTCTTCCATTTTACTATAAATAAGTTTGAAGATTTATTTAAAATAGTACATCTTAGACTTGGGATGAAAAATGCCATTTGTCTCCATAGAGAGAATTACCAGACTGGATGTGGATCAAAGCATACTATTTTCACTTTTGTTTGTTTCTTTGCTTTTTTTTCTCTTGTTATTTTCCTCTTTTGGTGTAATATTCTTCTCTAAAGTATAATGTTCTCTGGAAGCAGGTTTCTTGGGGGGACTTCTGGAGGCAGCCTTCCTTTCAGTTCAGTAAATACCCCAAATACAGCCAGAAGTTAAAGGCCAAATCCTTTATTATCTCTTTCCAAGTCTTGTCCTTCCTTAGGCCTCGTTAGCTTTCTTAGAGGCTTATCTCTCCTTGGTTCTGAGAGCTCTTGCTGCTAGTCCTTTGCCTTTGCTAGCTTCAGCCTCCAGCCAGCACAAAGGCTGAAGATGGAATCTGTCTCCTCTTCTTAGAGTGGGCTTGTCCTCTCTGAGTTGTGAATCTCCTGGACTGAATTCTGGTTGAGGCTCCTAGCTTATATATGCTCTCTTAAAGGTGTGAATCTTGTGGAACTGTAGTAACTACTAAGTACATCTAGAGAACTGTTAAGCACCCTGCTAAACAACCATTGTCTCTATTAATTCCATTGACTTAGCACCTTGTAAAAATTCTAATATTTTGGTCTGTTTTTCTTGTATGATATGACAAATATAGAAATATGTTTTAAATGATTTTGCAAGTTTAACCCATATCGTATTTCTTGCTGTCTTGGGGAGGGGTAATTGAGACAGAGGGAGAAAAAATTAGAACATAAAATCTTACAAAAAACGAATATTTGAAACTATATATATATATATATATATTTGGAGAAATAAAATATTTTTGAGAAAAATAAAAACAAAATACTATACCTTCTTAATATGAAATATTACCCCCACAAACTTTATCTTCCCTTCTTTTTTAGATCTATTGTGTTCATTTTATATTCCACCTGTGTTTTTTCCCTTAAATTCTCTTTTTTATTAAAGCTTTTTTATTATAATTATTTTCAAAAGACATGCAAAAATAATTTTTCAACACTGACCCTTGAAAAACTTTGTGCTCCAATTTCCCCCCTCTTTTGCACCACTCCCTCCCCTTGATGGCAAGTAATCCAATATATATTAAGCATGGTAAAAATATGTTAACTCCAATATAGACATACATATTTATATAATTATCTTGCTGCACAAGAAAAATCAGATTTAAAAGAAAAAAACAGAAAGAAAATAAAATTCAAGAAAACCACAACAAAAAGAGTGAAAATGCTATGTTGTGATCCATCATCAGTTCCCATAGTCTTCTCTCTTGGTGTAGATGGCTCTTGTCATCACAAGATCATTGGAACTAGCCTGAATCATCTCATTGCTGAAAAGAGCCACATCCATCAGAACTGAGCATTGTACAATCTTGTTGTTACCATGTACTGGTTCTGCTCATTTCACTTAACATTAGTTCATGAAATTCTCCCATCAATTCTCAATGAAATCTGAATGGTGTGTAAACTACATATTTTATTGGAATAATGAACTCCTGGTTGCAAATACTCTACCAGTACCTTTTACCACTTTTCCTCCAACTTATGGTTTTGGAGAGCGCCATCTATGAGTTAAAATTTATCTTCTTTCTTTATATCTCTAAATCCCCTTGCTTGTTAGTCATATTTGGGGGTGGGTGGGAGGACTTTTGTGCCAATTTCTGACCTTCTATCCTGTGAATTACTAAGTTCCTACCACTATTTTCCCCGTGTATTTTAGCTACCTTTTATGTTGCCTACATTGATGGATGTACAAAGATCATTTCTTCCCAACTGTTCCATCTGTAACAGGGTGGATAAGAGATAATGATCACTGTGAAGATAGAATCCTGAAACAGTTGGTCATATAGCTACTGAAGTTACTGAAGGTGATATCAGGAAGAAAGCACCGGAAGTCAACTTGTTAATATAGAAAGATGGTTGTTGTTGTTCCTAATCAAATAGCAGTATCTTGAAAGTGAATCTCATCAAGATTTGTCACAGACAATATTTTGGAAGCAAAATAAAAAAAAATAGAAAAAAATACTTATGCCTTTATTTCATATTATGAGTAAGGGAAAGTGAGAGTAACTCTCTGTTTACATTATATTATTTTCCTGTTTCTTTCCTTTCTATGATAGCCACGTCCATATCTCCTTTCCTTTAGTCCCATCTTATAAAATGTTTAATTTTTCTAGGTTATATATTAGACTTTATTTCTTCTTTATATATACTCTTGGAATGTTATTTTATCCATTCCCTCATTATCAATATTTACTTCTGTAACATCTATATCACAAGTATCCTAAACATGACTCATATGCTCATCTGATCTTTCTGTCAGAACCTCAAGTTCTTTTAAAATTTAACTCATTTATTTTCTGAACACTTTTCCTAAAATAACCATTTATATTAATAATACCATTATCTTCCCTGTCAACTTGGACATCAATTTCCTCACTTATAAAAATCAACATTTGAATTAGAAAATCTTTAAAGTTCCTTCCAATTTGGAAGCTATGTTTATGATTCTATTATTACCTAATCAATGCTCAAAAACTCACTTTTAATGCTTCATTTTCCCTTAAACCTTACACTTAATTGAATGCTGCATTTATTGATTTTACCAGCAAATAAAATATCTTTATGCTATGCTCTGTCTTTCTCCTTTTATTTCATGGCTACTACCTTAATTTATAAATAATAGTATCAAGAATTTTTGGTCTATAAGGACCCTTAAAAAAAATTCTAATCCTTTTCTGTTATTTTATATATTAAGTCTTGTAAAGGTCACAGACTTGATGATTGACAGGTCTTTAAGCAGATCCTCTGTCTCCTAATCAACTCATCATTTAAAAACACCATCCTATAAAGTTTGAATTACTTATTGTTTAGACTGCTACAATAGCTGTTTACCATTCTTAGGTCCCTATAGATTTTTCTGTCTAATTTATTCTGTAGGCTACCGCCAACTTGTCTTATAAGAGAACAAATCTAATTAAGTCATTCCTTGTGAAAAACCTTAATTGGCTCCCTGGTGACTTTGAAATAAAGTCGAATGGCATTCTAGCCCTGCAACAGTTTAGTCCTTTCCTACTATTCCAATTTTATTTTTCAGTATTCTTTTAACTTATAGTCAGACCAAATTGCATATTCCACATTTCTGAACTATAACTGCACACATTTTATTCTGTATTCCTAGAAACTTCTTATCCACCTTTCAACCTCAACCCAACTCAACTACTAAACCCTTCATGAATTATCTATGATTCCCCTATGTCAGTTATAACCTTCATCTCCTTCAAAGTCTCACCATTCTTATTTTGTGGTCTTTTATTGAATTTTTATCATTTTTATGAAAGCATAATTATTTAATTTTTGTTATTCTACATTATAAGATTTATAAAGGGAAAAAAGCGCATATTTTGGTTATTTGTTTGTATTACCTTCTTCATCTGTAAAATAAACAAAAGCTGATCTGCTATAATGCTTATTTTGTGAATTTCTTTTAAAACAATTGATGTATTATGTTGTTTTGAACATTACTTGGATTTTCTATATTTACTAATGCACAATATTTTTGTCATGAAAATTATATCATGGTGGTAGGATGTGCATGGGGCAGATGATATTTCCTAAGAGGGTAGGAGGCAGAATAAGCATAGAATATAGATCTCTGGAAAAGGAAGATGTAACTCCATCTGGGAGAAAGTGGTACAGAGGTTATTCTTCTCTTAAGTATTCAAAATTACTGAAGATGGGAGAGTTATACTATAATGTTTCAAGCGGTGAGTGTAGAGGTTCTGAGAGGCAGGTATGAAAATGAAGAACACAGAGACCCATAACACTTTTCCCAATTTCCTGGAAAACATGCAAAAATGGCTTGATTCATTTTGCTCCTATAATCCCTATTCTCCTGTTTAGAGAAAACTGTGTTGGAGACGATCATAGTGCATTGTATCAGTAAAAATGAACTTGACACCAAGAAGATGATGATGATTCTCCAGGATGCCTTGTAAAAGTCTTGATATATTTCTTCCATTATTGGAAGAACTAGTAACCCAGATCTCTGAGTGATGGCAACTTGTGTGCTTTAACCTGATCATTTCTTCAACTTCTGGCCCTTATTTTCACCCTTTTCTGATTGGTGAGTATGTTAATCACAATGGTCCATTTGCAAAAATGTCCCATTCTTAATTCTTGTTCCAATTTATCTCAACAATAATTTGGTAGCATAATTTTAAGCTAGTGTCCCAGAAATAAAGTAGAAACTTGATTTTAGGAATGAAAAATGAAAGCTCACAACACAATCCAGGAGAGCTCTTAGTGTTTAATCCTTATTTACAGATGGGAAGAATTGAGAATGTTGGTCAGAATGCTTTCATTCTGTACAATTAGAGTTAAAAGTAAATGTAATTCTATTTGATTTTTTAATCTACACGTATCTTTGTGACTGAAAAAAAAGACACCAACATAACAGGATAATCAAGATTGTTTTTCTCCCTAGATTATGAATAAACCCCACTACCTTATTTATTTAGTCATAATGATTATCAAATTTTATTTTAAAAAACTGCTTAGCTCTAAGATATTCTCCCTATAGATTATAAGATAATAGATTTATGACTATAGGGAACTGAGACCATTTAGTCCAAATCTTCAATTTACAGATAAAGAATTAAGACCCAAACTGTCAAGTGACTTGCTAAGGTCACAAAGTTAATAAGTTAAATTAACTCATCTAGATACTACCTATATCTATATACTATAGGTGACTAAGTCAAGTTACTAGAGATTTTCCAAACTTTCCTTTGATATAAAGGTAGCAAAGAATACATAAAGAAGAGGTTATCCCTTACTCTGCTGAATTTCAATATCATATCACTGACTATCATGGAACATTTTTATGTGGATGCTCCATAAACATCTTAAATTCAACATATGCAGAACAACTCATTTTCAAACTTCTCTTTATTGTCTGGTGTTAAGGACCATGCCTAGGTGAAGGGGGAAGTCAGTTCTCCAAGAGCCTTCACACCTGTGAATCATAACTTGAAGTAGTTGCAAAGCAGCCTTCACAGATGTTCCTTGTGGATTGGAAATGAAATAAATTGGAGGCAAGAGGGAAGAGGAGAGAGGTCAGAGAACACAACTGCCTTTCAGCCTCCTTGTATCCTCCTCCTCCAGGTCTAAGTTAGACCTCCAGCAGCTATAGGCAGGTGACTTCCATATCACAGCAGTTTGTTATACAGCTATTATCCTAATTACTAAGACTAGGAATCTAGGTGTCATTTTCAATCACTCAATCTGTTTGATCACCAGTACCTAATCTGTTGCCAAATCTTGTTGATTTTCTTCTGCAATATTTTTCATATATGCTTCTTTCTTTTGCCTGACACTTCTACCATCCTGGTATAAGCTTTCATTATCTTATTAAAAATAAACTGCTTGGTTCTGCCAATCATAAGTCTGTCTTCATTCTAATCCATCCTACACTTGGCTATTACAGTGGTTTTCCTAAAGTGCAGGTAAGTCCCTGATTTCATAAATCTTAGTGCTTTTCTATAAGTCTAACATCAAATATAAAATCTTCTGGTTGGCATTCAATGCCCTTCCTAAACAAAAAATCCCCTCCCATCTTTCCTATTTCCTTTAATATTTTGCTTCCTTTTCACATGCAATTTTTCTGCAATATAGTTCATTTGATTATTTATTTTTTCTTAAAGGATTTACTCTAAATACTCACTACAGGAATTTTCATTTACTGGCCACCATGCATAGAATAGTCTCTCTTTTTTTTTCTCTGCCTTCTGGCTTCCTTAAAGCCTCAAATAAAATATTATCTTCTACAAGAAAATAAATCTCTTAAAATTATAATGCTTGTCTTTTGCGCTTATTTCCAATACATTCTTTATATAGCCTGTTTTTATATAGTTGTATACACATTGCCTCCACTATTTTGTGAGCTCTTCAATAATAGAAGCTGTTTTTTAAAATTTTCTTTTGTATTCTTAGCTTTTAACATAGTGGAGGACATATATTAGGTACTGCATCAATGTTTACTCATTGACTTTCCCTATTGGCCAATTAACGCTCTTTTTCCATCATCATTTAATTGCTGGCATCCTTTGCACTTCTTTTGCAGATTTTTTGTTTGTTTGTTCGTTTGGGACTAGACTACTAGTATTACAGTCTCCACATACTTTTTTCATTTCTCTTTGATTTCAACTCAATCATGAATATAGTCCTAGAAGAAAGGAAATGGAAATGCAATTAAAGAAAATAGGATAGAAATAGCAGTTGAGTTCAACTCAACCAAAAATATTCAGATTAGTTCTGTGTTAGATAAAGAAGAACTTTGAGGATAATGATGATCACTTATAAAATGCCAATTAATATTAATCTTACTGATCTGTTTTGTTTTTTGTATACTTCTTAGATATTTTAACTATTTTTAACTAAAATAAATCAAAATAATTTCAATAAAACTAAGGAAACCTGAGTTTAATAAAGCTACCTGTGAGCATTTTTAATGTCCAAACAATGTAAAATAATTTTTCATTTTAACCTATTCATACTGTTAATAAAACAGGATCAATAAATGTGCTCAAAAAAGGAAAAATGTGGCATTAGAATACAATTTTATTCAGAACATCAGCAACTGCAGCAGTGGCTTGTTGTCATAGTAACAAGTAATTCAGTTATGAAAAGGGCTATCTATTGCATGTATGAATGTCTGACTTACCATGATTAATTCAATAGTTGCATTCAGTAATTATCAAAATATTTAAAATTCATGACAAAAGACAATAATATGATAAATCTTTTAATGCCTTCTCTTAATTTCACTAGGAACTGAAATAGGCAAGTTATTAATTCCTATTAAAGTGATGGTCATCTACTTTTATCCGAAAATTCATGAACTTTTATGTGACTTATGTGATTATTGCTATCCCTTATTTCATACTTAATATTTCATATTAGTTTCATTTTTAACAATTGATTAAGCCTTTAAAATAGGGTTAAATCTTGAAATCATGTCACAAAGAAGCTTGTTTGTACTCTTTGTAAATATTTATCTCAATTTAGGGAGCTGCCACATGGCAATGGTCTTAGCTCATTATATAGCAATATAGACCAAGAGGTAAAGGGGCCATTGACAACTATCTAAATCCTATATTTTACTTTTACTTTTTAATTTAAAAACTATTTTAATTAAGAAATCAGATTTTCTGATTCAATAAACTTTGAAATGCTTTCAGGAAAGGCACAAAGTACATAGGTGAAAATAATAAACCCATGAACATTCTTTGGTTAGTACTTTCTCAGAAATATGACCTTCCTTAACCAAATCCTCACAACCCTATTCTCTTTCAGTTTTAAGATATGTTTAAAATTTAACTGTATAGATATTCGTGAAGCACCAAAGTCAACAAATGAAGTTTGTGTGTGTGTGTGTGTGTGTGTGCAAAATCATATATCACTTTGGCTAAATCAAATATGTATGATATACAACAAATTTGAACTAACATTTTTTGCAAATTCTTTTTTTCCTATTATTTGGTATTTCATCTTTTTCTGGTTACATGTAAAACAATTTTTGTCATTTATTTTGAAAACTTTGAGCTACAATTCTTTTTCTTTATCTTCACTGCCATTATTCATCACTTACATGTGAAGTCATGTAAAACATTTTTGTAAAAGTCATGTTGTGAAAGAAAACATAGATCTCCCCCTCAAAAAACAAAACTTCATTAAAAATAAATTCTTTTTCCAATCTGTATTCAGATATAATCAGTTCTTTCTCTGGGGATGGGTAGAATTTTTCATCATAAGTTCTTCAGAGTTGTCTTAGATCATTGTGTTGCTGAAAATAGCCAAGTCATTCATAACTGATCATCTTACAATATTGCTATTACTTCATACACAGTTTATTTCATTTGGCATCAGGTCATGCAAGTCTTTCCAGGGTTTTCTGAGAGCATCCTGCTCACCATTTTTTATAGGACAATAGTATTCAATCATAATCACATAAGAAAATGTTTTCAGTCATTCCTCAATTGATGAACATCCCTTTATTTTCCAATTATTTGCACTGAGAAAAGAGATGTTATAAATATTTTTGTATTTATAAGTGTATTTCCTTTAAAAAAAAAAACTTTGGATAAATATCTAGTAATGGTATTTCTAGGTCAAAGTGTATGCATGGTATTACAGACTTTTGGGCATAATTCCAAATCACTTTACAGCATGGTTGAATTAATTCACAACTCTACCAATGGTGTATTAACGAGTGCTTGAGTCAATTTTGATGAATGTAGAATTTGTATATTTTTATCAAATAAACAATTCTGGAAACTTAGTGGATGTCCATAATTTGGACAATGGCTGAATAAGTTATGGTATATTAATGTTATGGAATATTATAATTTTATAACAAATGATCTGCAGGATGATTTCAGAGAGGCCTGCAGAGACTTACATGAATAGATGCTAAGTAAAGTGAATAGAACCAAGAGAACATTGTACACAGGAACAGCAAGATTAAATGATAATCACTTCTAATGGACAGGGCTCTTTTCAACAGTGAGGTGATTCAGGCAAGTTCCAGTGATCTTATGATGTAGGGAGTCATCTGCACCCAGAGAAAGGATGGGGGGAATGAGTATGAATCACAACATAGTATTTTCACCTTTTTTAATAGTTGTTTGCTTGCATTTTGTTTTCTCTCCTTTTTTTCCTTTTTGACCTGATTTGTGAAGAATGTGCATCATAATAATTGCATAAATATGTGTAGAAGCAGTGCATATATTTAACATATATTGGATTACTTGCCAATAGGAGGTGAGGTGGGAGAAAGGAAGGGCCAAAAAAAATTTGGAACACAAGCTTTTGCAAAGATGAATGTTGAAAATTATCTATGCATATGTTTTGAAAATAAACAGTTTTACTTTTAAAAAGTTAAAGAGATATTGATGAGTTTTTAGAATCTTACATTCTAAACTCAATTCTTATTTGTTAAAATATATGTAGCTCTTTCTCTTGTGCCAATCTTGGAATTGAAATCATTGAATGTCAATATTTATGTTTAATTTGTGTAGAGGAATTTGATATTTATAGTTCCCCTTTCTTACTCTTCACCTTATGCAATTGATGTTGATGAAATTATCTTAATTTCCCATTCTTATAATTGTGATGAGTACTGGAAAGTGAGATGTGAAATTTCCACAATTACATGTATTTCTCATTGTCTCTGAGTATAAATGCAACCAATTATATAAAATAAAAAAGTATCCTCTTCAAGGAGAAACAGCTTGGCACCCTTACCTCAACCTATCAACTGTTACCTTTTGGAGGGAGTCTAGTTTAAGCATAGTCTGTATGTCAATATTGATGTAATTGTGTTCCTCTAGTAGCATATCTAATTGTTGTTTGGACAAAGACTTCATGTTTAAAACACCACTCAGTAAAAGTTATTCAGGGAAAGGTTGAACTTTTGTTTTCATAGGTAAAGGGAACTTCTAGTGAGAAAATTCCTTCTAACAATGCAAATCAGAAACTCATCTGCAATTTATAATCCTAGAATATTACCTCAGGGCACTGACAGGTAAAGTGATTTACAGATTGTGACACAGATGTCATGTATAAAAAATAGAATTTAAATCTAAGACTTTGTAATTCCAAGGTGAGCTCTATATCCACCAAGTCATGCTCCTTCTAATAGTGGATTTGGCTTGGTTTAAGTGAAATGTAGAAGTTAAAGGAAAGAGGAGAAAAGTTCCAATTTTTCCTGCTCTATCTAGCAGAAGGTGTTATAGAAGGATAGTACAAATTGTTAATTCATTTAAATTCAAATGTTTGTTTTGGTACCTCTGAATTTCAAAATCAACCAAAAGAGATAAATGATAACTATGAAAATCAAATTCTAAAAGTCATTTTTTAATTTTAATTTAGATTTTGAGGGGATAAGCTTTTTCTTAAAGTTGAACACATCATTCAATAAGTTTGCTTTTATACTGTGTTTTGTTTTAGTTTTTAGATTTGTGATGTAAAACATCTAGTTTTAAAAGCAAAATATATATAGATATTTCAATGTATTCATGATAGCTAAATATTAATTTGATTTCATTTCCTGGGACAAGTTAGAATGACTGCAATGTTTTATCATTTTACATAGTATAATTAAGATTTTCCCATTGTTTTTGTAATATTTTAGGGAAAAGTGATTCCTCAAAATTGTTCATTTCTAGCTCTGATACTTCATTCTCCTATTGCTGTTGTAGTTTTAATCCATGTGTACCTTGATGATATCAATAGAAATTTGTAGATCAGAAAAATGATGCCCAGAGAGGTAAAAGTATTTCTTCATATTTTTATGATAAATGTATTTATTTCTCTTTTGACAATTTCATGTTTCCTCTCTTTGACAACTTTCATATGCTTCAGTCATTGTTAGAATTTTGATGAAATTATAAGCCATCTTCAATTTAATAATTTTGAAGATTATAATATTCTAGGAAAATAAAAAGAAAATGTTATTACAAAGAGCTACTCAGAAGAACTGAAATTATTATGAAAGCTACCTTTTAAAAAGATGCAATTTATTTACCTAATATTCAAATTTGATCCTAGTTTATGTCAATATGGATCAAAACTATGGAGTAAAAGGAAGAAATCTTCAGGGAAAAATGGAAAATTACTGCATCAAACATTTGAAGAAAAAAATATTTTATCTTAAGAAATCTCAGGGTAACTAACAAGTCTAGTGGGAGAAATAAAATCACTCTATAGAGTAAAAATAATTATAAATTCATAACAATTGAAAAAAAAGAGATAGGCCAAAACATTCTTTGGAAAATAATAAATTGCTGGGTTTATTGAGGAATAGAATGAACTAAATTGATGATAAAAAATTAACTGGAAAACAAATAGCATGTAGCTAAATAAATTAAAAAATAGCATTGTGAAAACAAATAAACAAAGCTGGGAGAATATGTAACATCTCTGCTTAGGGAAAAAAAAATAGAAAAGCAAACAGAAATCCATGAGGCAACAAGATAATTATTAGCTTCTCTAAATATCTATGAATGAAAAAAGTCTCAATATCTTTATATATCATACAAGAAAATTAACCAAAGTAAAGAATAAAAACTAATTAAATAAAGAATGAATTTATAGATTTCTACAGAATGCTGGTAGACAAGATTCTCAAAGTTAGCCCCATTAGAAGAATAGTTGTTAACATTCAAGTTTTCAATTACACTAGGAAGAATTGATTCATTTATTTAAAAATATTAATTTCAATCATATAAGAATTTCTAATAAAAGTGGAAAAAAATTAAATTTCTAAATGTGCAAAAGTATACAAAATTAGTTTTCTACCCTCAAGTTTTATTAAAATTACACATACACACAGATGCATATCTATATATGTGTATATATGTATATTTTCAAGAAATACATAAATGTAAATTCTCTAATATGAAATAACATGATATCAACAAGAATTCTATTCTCTAATATCACTTGGGAGTGAAATATTCTTGTACTTCTTTTGATCAAGTTTTAATATTTTCTCTTGTTCAATCTTTGTCTATTAATCCCTCTTGACTTCTTGACTTATTGTATCTAAAAATTGTCATTTATTTTAAGGTAGACTCATTGCTTGTCCTTAGAATCTTCAAACAAGTTTTTACTTCATGTGCACCTCATAACCTTTCTAAAACCTGGAGTTCATTCTGCTTTCAGGGCTTCTAAGACAGTGAGCTAGTGAAGAAAGAAGAAGTAACTTTGGAAACTTTATGAAGATACAAAAGCAGAAAGGAAAGGGTTTTGGTAGAGGATTAGTTAAGCACAGATTAATGAAATATGTTGAACTTTTAGGAAGCTGCATCATTTCTATCAAAAAAATCAAGGTTTGATAAACTATAGTTATTTTGTCCCATGGGTAGATTATAAGTACTATATACTTTAAGGCTTCATCCCTCATCATGAAATACACACCCACATACACTTACATACATACATACATATATATGTATGTACATGTAGCTATATTTATAGCTATCTAGCATCTATCTTTATGGTTTTTAGGACAACATTATTCCATTTAATGAGACAGTATTTTTTCATCTTTATCTACCCCTACCAATAAGAATCACCCTGCATTTGGAATGCTTGAGACCAAGTCCCAACCAACTGATTGCTGAAAATTAATGTGCATTCTTGCCTCATGTTTCTTTCTTTTGGATCAGTATGAATTGCCTGGTACTCCAACATGGTACATGAGAAGGAAAACCATTATGATCTTGGCATGATTCAGTGTAATAGATGCCAACTCTTGTATTAGCATTTTTCTCACTATATAAAATGATATTCTTGTGGCCCAGAAAAATAATGAAGTTTTTCATCTTAACATATTGAGACAGGGAAAGTTTACAATTTGGGTAAAGCCATACATGTTTCAGGAAAACATTCTGAATACTAAAATTATTTGGATGTGTTTGAAATTTGCTGATGCCTTTAATTGAGAGTGGTGTTTTCAGGTCCCTTTGAGGAGAAATTCCTCAAGGAAAACCTTGCATTGAAATGATTATTTAAACATGCAAAAAGAAACAATTACATGATAGTCTAATGAATAGAGCACCACCTCAGGAAGACCTGACTTCAAATCTAGTCTCAGACATAAAACTTACAAGCTGTGTGATTCTGGGCAAGTTACTTAACCTCAGTTGCTGGAAGGAAGAAAAAAATATGAAATAAGGAGTAATGAGGAAAGTAAATCATTAGAATGTTAAAGAATACAAAATAAAGGCATAAATATACAAAGAAGAGACAAAACTATCTCTGTGGACTTGAGCGAATGTCTTTCTTAACCTCTATGTAATTTTTATGTTTACTATATCCAGTTGCATGATATCTTTCAAAAATGTTACATGACCAAAATAGATGAGAGGCTTGACATGTTGGCAAAATCCAACCTAGAAAAATATATTTATATATTTTAATTCTGATGTTGATAATTAAAAAAAAAACCCTGAATATGTGGATGCATAACAGCAAGCATTATTTGTAATGGAGAGAAGCTGGATGTATTTCCAATGAGATTGGGATGAAACAAGGATGCTCATTACTACCATCAATATTCAACATTGTACTAGAAATTTTGGCTTTATCAATAAGAAAGGAAAAATAAATTAAAAGATTTAGACTAGGAGATGAGGAATTAAAACAATCACTCTTTGCAGATGATATGATGATATACTTAGAGAAATCCTAGAAAATCATCCAAAAACCTACTAGAAACAATTCATGGATTCAGCAAACTTGCAGGATATTAAATAAAGCCACACAAATTGTCAACATTTTTTTATATTACTGACAAAGTCCATTGTAATTTCTGGGCTGACTTTCTGGAGGATCTCTGAATGGACCTTACTCTTTAGGTGGAGCAGTGATGAAGGAAGGTGAGCCACCACAAGGCTGATCAAAGATGGACTCTGGAGCTTGAAATTTTCTTTGTGTCTGTGTCTGAGACTCTCCGAGTCTGAGACTCCCAGTTCCCTGTCCTCTTAGCCCTTAAATACCTCAGTACAATTTCATCACTATAGCAATTGAGCATGTGCCAATTGTAGAACATTACATCACCATATTACACTAAGTAAATGCCAACTAGATTGATTACATCATTACATCACATTAAGTATATGTTTAACTAGAGAACTATTATCCCATCAATCACGCTGAGTAGGTGCTTAACTATAAGCACCCTGCTGTCCTTGATTCAAGTATACCTTTATAGAGTTCCAGACCTCTACAATCCATCAGCAAAAGATAGAAAGAGAAATTGTATTTACAACAACTATAGGCAAAATATAATATTTGGGTCTACCTGCCAAGGGAAAAAAAAAAGGAACTATATGAACACAATTATAAAACACTTTTAACACAAATATAGGCAGATCTAAACAATTGAAAAAATATCAATTGCTCATGGGTAGTCCAAGCTAATATAATAAAAATTAATTCTGCCTAAATTGATCTACTTGTTCAGTGACATACAATAAAACTACCAAAGAATGATTTTAAAGAACTAGAAAAAATAATAACAAAATTCATCTGGAAGAACAAAACGTCAAGAACATCAAAGGAATTAATTAAAAAATATATAAAAAGGATGATGGCTTAGCAGTATCAGACCTAAAACTATGTTATAAAGCAGCAGCCATCAAAACCATTTAGTATTGGCTGAGAAATAGACATCAATCAAATAGATTAGATATATATGGCATAATAATCAAGGCCTATAGTAATATAATATTTGATAAACCCCCAAACTCCAATTCCTGGAATAAGAATTCAGTGTTTGACAAAAGTTGCTGGGAAAATTGGAAAATAATATTTCAGAAACTCAGCATAGACCTACATCTCATACCCCATACCAAAATAACGTCAAAATGTTTACATAATTTGGACAAAAGAGGTGATACCATAAGCAAATTAAGAGAGCAAGAGATAATTTACCTATTAACTTTTTGGAGTTGATCAAAGAACTAGACTATGAAAGGCAAAATGAACAACTTTGATTACATTAAACTAAAAAGGTTTTGCACAAACAAAACCAACAGAAACAATATTAAAAGAGAAGATACAGGGGCAGCTAGGTGGTGCAGTGGATAGAGCACCAGCCTTAAGTCAGGAGGGCCTGAGTTCAAATCTGGCTTTAGACACAATACTTCTCAGCTGTGTGACTCTGGGCAAGTCACTTAACCCCAATTGCCTCAGCGAGAAAGAGAGAGAGAGAGAGAAGATACAAAGGGGAAAAAAATCTTTACATTTACTGATAAAAGCCTCATTTCTAAAATATATAAACAACAAAAAAAATTTGTATCGTCTCTTCTTCCTCTTCCTTTCTCCTTCTTCTTCTTCTTCTCCTTCTTCTTCTCCTCCTCTTCTTCCTCCTCCTTCTTCCTTCTTATTTGTTTTCCTACTATTCCTCTTCTTCATCCATGAGAAAATGTTATTATGATTTGTAACTATTTGAATTGAATATGCAAAGTAACAGAAAAAAAAAAACATGCAAACCTTAATCTTATAGTTTTTATTTTTTCTAAATGATACCCAATAGTGATAGTGTCATGTGATTCAAAAAAGCTTCAAAGGGGTTGAGTGGGGGATATAAATTAAAAAAAGGAAAGGTCTAGAATTTGGAAAAGAATGCTAAATATTAAGTTTACAGGGAAAATGTAAACCTGCCTGACTATGTTTATTCCATGATTTTGAAATGTTACCAAAAGACACTTAGTTCTTAATTACTTAAAGAAGAAATTCTCTTCAGGGAAATAAAAGTATACATTCATTACTGCCAAATAGCATATTCAGGGATGGCCCAAGGCAGTGTTTATTTTAGTCTTCCAAATTTTGTAAAATATGTGTCTAGTTGAGGAAATTTTCTTCTTCTGAGCCAGCTGTCAGTCATTTGGTCAATGTCAGCCTATTTCATAATCCACTATTCATTTGCATTGGGCAATTATTAGAAAGCAAAGAATCTCAGAATATATGATATGTTATAGATAGAATGCATACTTAGATACAAAATATATGTAGTATGATATTTCTTCTTTCTTACAACAGCTTAAGTATTAAAAATGACAAAGTGAAATTGCTCTATGATGATTTAAAATTAAATGAAATCATGAGGAAAGCATCTTTAAGGGAAGATGCTAGCAGTTGTCTTAATAAAAGTTCCAAGAATATCCTTTTCCAATTAAGTTAATGGGCTGCTTTTCTTAGATTTTAAGAAATTGGCAGTTACTTCAGCTACATCTCCCAGATGACAAGAGGCTAATTGAAAAGGGAAAAACCGAGGAAATTGATTTTCACAATTACAGAGGAAAAATTAGGTGGTTGAGTGAGACTACTTGACATGGCATCAAAAAAATCATTTTCAAGATCTGGTTTGGCCACTTGCTCACTGTGCAACTTGACATAATTCACTTCACTTCTATTCAACTCAGTTTTGTCACAAATAAAATGATGCTAACAATCCTTACCTATGCAATAGTCACAAGATATTTATGAGGAAATACTCTGAAAATTGTTGTCTTTCAATTGTACAATATCTTCGCAATTATATTTGTTTTTGTTTTGTAATTCATTGTTATTGTTATCTGTGGAATGGTATAGTGGAAAGAAATTCAGGCTTGGATTAAAAAAAAAAAAACACCACCACCACAATACAAAACTGAGTTCCAGTCTGATCTTTGATAAATGCTAGATTTTGACTGTTAGCGTGTCATTAGACTTCTCAGTACCCCTAGATTACTACCTAAGGTAAAGGAAGATAAGAAGAGGAGTCAATATCAATTAGAGAAGAAAGTTTCCACACTGGCTCTTGACCACTAGAGTCATATATCCAGTAGATAGATATGTCTCTGTTTATCTATCTGTCTGTCTGTTTACATAGGTAGACAGACAGACAGACAGGCAGGCAGATAGATAGATAGATAGATAGATAGATAGATGAATGATCAGAAAAACACAGACTGAAAGAAAATAGATTATGGACAAATAGCAAGAGCTAATATAGCCTATTTAAAGATCCAGAGTTTCTAGTAGTATTGGTACTTTGATCAGATTTTTGATGGAAAGTAGCTTTTGCACTTATGTGTATGTGTGTGTGTGCATATATATGTGTGTATATATATAATTTTATAAAATGTTTAATCTGGTATATTTAAATATATAGATAGATATAAATAGATATACACTTATGTGTATATGTTTATATAAATATGTGTATAAGCACAAACATTTGTGTGTGTGTGTGTGTGTGTGTGTGTGTGCATCCTAGGATCATAGATCAAGAATTAGATGGAATCTTAAACTTGATTGAGTGTAATTCATTTTACAAACGAAGTAGCTGTGGTTCAGGAAGAATAAGGTCACATTGTGGGTTCTGGGAATTTAATGAAAGGTCTATATAAACTCGTTTCTTTTTCTCCACAATTTTAGAAAGAAGGGACTTGGACACAGATATTCGCTACATGAAATACTGAGAAGATAGATGTTGCACCATTTATCACATAGATAGCATGTATAGGACTTGAATTAGAGGATAAATGACTTATCCATGATCACTAATATGCAGATTTAACAATGACAACAACAACAATAACAAAAACAAAGGACCAGATTTGTATAAATCAGTTTTCTTTTGACCTCTACATGGGCTTTTCAAATCTCTCCCTTATTATTCTTGTTTATGCAAAATAAGTTAAGAAGTTATAGATTACTAGGTCTGTATCCAAAAGAGATTTTTTTTTAAAGGCAAAAAGGACCTATTTGTACAAATATATCAATGTTGGCTTTCTTTGTTTTGACAAAGACTTGGAAATTGAAAGGCTGAAAGAACATTTTTGTGCCATAAGGAAAGACAAACAAAATGATTTCAGAAAAAGGTTTACATGAAGTTATGCAAAGTGAAATGAACAAAACCAGGAAAATATTGTACCCAATAACAACAATAATAAATAGTGATCAACTGTGAACAATTTAGCTATCCTCAGCAATATAATGATCCAAGATAAGCCCAAAAGACTCACAATAAAAAAAAAAAAAATGTTATCCACCTTCAGTCCAAGAATTGACAAAATCTGAATGAAGATCAAAGTATACTATTTTTTATTTTCCTTATTTTTTCAAGATTTTTAAAAAATTTTTCACAACATGCCCTATGATATATGTTTGGCATAGTTTTGCCAATATAGCCAATGTACACCACATTGCTTGCTATTACAGGGAGTGGTAAGGGATGAGATAGTGAGACATAATTTAAATTTAAAATTTTTAAAAAAAGAATGTTAAAAATGTGTTTACATGTTATTAGCAAAACTATTCTTTAAAATAATCTATAGAATCAATATATCTTCATATATGAATAATAACCTATTGTTTCATTCTAATTTTTTCCCACAGAATTCAGATAGAACTTTGTCTGGGTCAAGTCACTATCCTGCTATTATTATTTGACCTTCATTGTTTTGTAGATTATTATGCTGATGAATAAAATAAATGTTTGTTTTTTAAATAATGCAATGTATTGGGTCTACTATTAATGTGTGTAATTTCAACTAGATTTTCAATACTTCAAGGCACCCAATTCCTGAAATCCTTTATTATCTCATATTCACAAGATTAGCTTTTCTAAATATTTTTTCCCTCTTTAAACTTTCTATGATTTCTCCACCCATCCACCACCTCAGCTGAGAAACTCGTATTATATTTCCTTAAAAAAAATTGAGGCCATTTACCAAGAACTCTTTCTTTCCTCCCCATATCATTTTACATCATATAGATGCCTTCTTTCATTGTTTTCTCCTATAAGCACAAATGATCCCATTCTACCTATTTTATCTAGCAGATTACCCCCTAATGTTCCCTAATTATCCCTAAGGTCTCATTGATTTTCAAACTTTTATTCTATAGTGCATACTTCCCTACTCATGGAATTGTTTTCCATGGCTTCTTCTCCTACTTATTTGACCACTCATTCTTTGTTTCTTCTCCTGTACTCTTATCTCTGTTGTAACTCCTAAAAAATGACTATTCTCCACAAAACTTTTTCCTGAAAATGCTTCTCTTCTTCCACTATATTATTTTTCTTGCTCATCTCATAAATTATTATGGATTACATCATGAGCTCTATTATCTTAACCTTAACTTCTCTCCTGAAAAATCCCATTTTTCCTTTCTATCTGCTGATAGGACTTTTCAAACTGGATTCCAGTAGATATTTTAAATTTAATATGTCTAAAACAGAACTCACATTTTTTCCTAAGTCTTCCACACACTAATCTTCCCAATCACCTATTAGTGGTTCTCAAACTTTTGTTTTCAGTATCTTTATCCTATTAAAAATTATGAGGATCTCTCCAAAGAGTTTTTGTTTATCTGGATTATATTTATAGACATTTACCATATTGGAAATAAAAACTATTTTTGAATTTGTAGACCCTCTAAAAGGGTTTCAGAGATCCCCAGGATTCTCTAGACTATACTTTGAGAACCAATGACCTAGATAAACAAACAAGAAATCGGCTTTGATTCTATTCTTTCATATCTAATCTATGACCAATTTTTTGTTTTATTTATTTTATAAAAATCTCATATGTGCTCCTTTCTACTGTAATTTCTCCCATTCTAGTACAGTCCCTTAACACCTAGAATTTTGCAATAGTCTGCTTATCTGTGTCCTTAGCTCAAGCTTTTCCTTATGCAAAGTAAAGGATGAAGAATTACTCTGGATAACAAGAGTCCAAATCATATTCTTTGGGAAAGCACTCCCTAGATGTCACAAAATGTTCTGTATATGTGAGTTCAAGGAAATAATTTTCTTTTCCTTGTAAACACTTCAAGCTAATGCAGTTCCATTGATATATTGATTCAACATTTAATGTTCAAGCCATGTACTCATAAGTTCCCATATATTTAATCACCAATTTGTTTAATAAAAACAACTGATATCTTTGTATGGCATTTGTGTGCAGTAACTAGTTCATCTGTACAAACATCAGGAAATATTTTACAATAATTCAATAATTTTTTCCTTTTTTCTTGTATAAGATAATTGTAAAACAAAACACATAGAACATCATATACAGACACATACATGCCTACATATACACATAAAACTAGAATGGAAATGATCCTTAGATATTGCATAATTCAATCTCATTTAATATTTTTGGAAATTGGAAAAGACTTGATTAAAATTATAAGAGGGTAAGATGATCAGCAGCAAAATCACGATTTGAATCTAGGTCTTTTAATTATAGAATAAACAATACAGCAAATAATATTATATTGTAATGTATAACTTGTCTAATGAGAAAAACAAAGGCAACATTAAAATAGACTTCAGAGATATGTAGATAGTTAAAATCTGTGAGTGCTATTGTGCTTTAGTGAATTGTAATGCAACATAAGTTAAATATTCTAAGATAGGGGGTCTTAATTTCTAACTTTCAACAACTAGTAAACAGCAGAATTCCAATTTGGCCCTGATATGGCACTTTACGTAGGAGTACCTTTTTCATATGTTCTAGAGGTATTTATAATGAAAGACAAGTAGAAGAAAACTCCTTCAAATCCAAAAATTGTGGGCCAAAAGCTTAGAAGGATTTACTCGTTAGTGTTTTTTTTTTCCACTTTATTTAAATGCAAATCCAGAAGAAGAAGGCGCAGAATAAAGCAACAGATTCCTTAAGGGTAAATATAAAGTCCCCATTTCATAAATCCCACCCAATTATCAGATGCTTTGTTACAGTTTGAGGGGGAAAAAGTACCTTATATTTGCTTTAGATTAATGATTTTTAAAAATTAACACATACACACACACAGAAACATACACTATTTATAGCAGCTGATATATTTTCATTTTAACCAAATCTTTGCAAGTCATTTTGCAACTGTGTTGAATAATTAGGATTTTCTTAGTCCTTTCATCAACAGAAAACCCCAATTTTCTCACAAATAAACTCAATTATCTTTTTTCCCTCTAATGTTCCTCCCTGGCTCTGCTTGGTCACTCTAATCGTTTACAAGCACATAGAGAAAATGAGATGGAGACAGTGTGGCAAAGATACAGACTCTAAATAAAAGATGAGGGGTCAGAAAAAATTTTGTGGGGACATTAAATCCCTTTCTTAATGTCTTACTGTCTTTCTGTTTTCTTCTTTTTGGATTCAAATTATATCAAATCAAATGCTTAGCTATCACATTTAAACAACTGACTTTCTTTCTTTTCTCAATCTACATGTCCCACTCTCAATTTTATACACACACACTGTACAAATTAACATGTGTACATTTACGTATATGTGTTTGTGTTTATATTTATATGTGTGTGATTTCATTAGCTAGCAAAAGTAAATAATGTGACAATGCCATAAATGATCTCTTCTGAATGTTTTCATTTTGAGGTGCTAGTAAATACTCAGTATGGACTTAGGGAAAGACATCTTGGAATAAATTTCCTTATATGATCACTCAATGTGAATATTTTGCAAAATAAAATATTTGTTATGAGTCATTTGACAAAAAGAAAGATTAAAAAAAGGATATCAACTGATTGGATAAAAAACCACAAACAATATCATTCCATTTGGAAGTTTTATATATAATATCTGTTTTTTTATCCAAAATATATGGTTTTATATTTTATATTTGGTAAATATGGTTTATATTTGCCATTTTTTAAATGCTTTCAATACCTGAATAAATGAGATTTAGAGTTCAAGATCATGGCTAAAAACTAAGAACTTGCAAGAGAGTCTTCTTGTGAAGTTTTTCTTCACTGGAAAAATTGGGAGTGGGGGGGAGGAACTAGATAGTTTCAAACATCTTATTGCAATAAATATCAGGATTATTATTATGCATTAATTTTTTTCCCCTGAGACAATGGTGGTTAAATGACTTGCCCAGGGTCACATACCTAGGAAGTATTAAGCATCTGAGGTCAGATTTAAACTGAGATCCTTCTGACTTCAGGATTAGTGCTCTATTCACTGCATCATCTAGCAGCCTCTGCTCTAAAATTTTAAAGGAACTGAGAAAAATATATTCAATATTATAAAATAATTAGATATTTTATTACAATGAAATTTGATAAATTAAGGTTTTCCCCTACATTTACCGTCATTTAATGAACTTGGAAAAGCTATAGGTAGCTTCACAGAGACTGACAACTTTCCAGCATTGTGCAGTTTAAATAAGAAAGGGTATTTTGTGGATCTGCACTGGATATTCTCAAACTTCTCTTACTAGTAAATCATGTGATTTTCAGATACATTTGCCAGAATCTACAGAATTTATTATGCTTAACTTTTGCTAGAAATTCTATTTTTATAAATGTATGAAAATTTGTGATATTTCCCATTTATAAAACTTTATATTATTCATATTCCAAATAAATGTGGCTTGGAAATAGTGTCTTATTTTTAAAGTCATTTAAAGTATACTGTCAGAGAGAATATTAAATGGTACTGGGAAAAATAATCCAGGATGAAAAAAACATGCTTGTGAAATTGTTTCCACTATTTGGGAAAATTAAAAAATCTTGTCCTAATGTATTTTTATATTGAACCTAAGTAGGTCATCATTCAACTTTTTTGCTACTACAGTGTACTGCTCCCTCTAACATAGTACTTCTGTATGAAAAAATCTATTTCCCCTAAAAAAGATGATTGAATAGGAGATTTTACCTCTATCATAATCTCTTTTACTGCTCCCTCTAACATAGTACTTCTGTATGAAAAAATCTATTTCCCCTAAAAAAGATGATTGAATAGGAGATTTTGTATAATTATCTTCTTTCAAGAAGCACAATTGAGGTCCTGAAGTAAGGAAGAGGAAACAATGCACAGATTTTCATATTATAGTAATTGAATGACTTCACACTTATTTGGTTCTCCAAAATGCTCTTGGACTTTTGCTAATATCTTTGAGGCTATTGCTGCCATAGAGCAATTAAACATGCTTTACACTTCATAATGAATAACAACATTCTACATTATAGATAGAAACTCCAAAAGGAATGTACCCAAGAGGTTGGGTGCTTGATTTGTACATATTCTAGATACTTTTATCTATTCATTTGTCCATGTGTCTGACCCACTTTTTTCTTCTTTATTATTTCTTATGCTACTTCTTGAACAAAGGTTATTATTTAAAATATGCTGTAGTTTACTTGATCCTGCCACACATCCCTCCATTTTTAATGACACATCTTAGATTCCTCAGAGAATAACTCTAGAGTACTTGTACGAAAAGCTTTATGCTGATAAGTTGTATTTTTGCAAAGAAGCTTCTTTGAATCATATAAAATATTTTATTTTCAAAATCCAAACTCTATGTTTGAACTAATTGGTTTTTCATCCTTTCTAAGTTTAAATCTTTGATTTCATAGTCACGGTATGTCTTTCTTCCTGTTTTCCCCTTTAAAGCCATTTCATGGTTCAAGAACAGTGCCTGTCAAGAAAAATGTATTGTTAAATATCAACAGAAATAAATAAAAATGGGAGTGGGGGCAGCTAGTTGGTGTAGTAAATAAACCAACAGCCTTGAAATCAGGAGGACCTGAGTTCAAATCTGATCTCAGACACTTAACACTTCTTAGCTGTGTGACCCTAGGCAAGTCACTTAACCCCAATTGCCTGCAATTGCAAAAAAAAAAAAAAAAAATGTGAGAGATGAAATAAATTGTATTTACATACAGGCATTACATTTCTTTCTTTTGTGGAATAAAATTTCTTTTTGCTGTTAGTAAACTATTATTTTAGAAAAAATAAATTGATTGAATGTTTCATGGATTTTTGAAATCTTATTTTCATATGTTATACAGATTTGATATTCTGGTATTGTGTTCAGTTTCATTAAATTTTTTGTTTTACAGTCAATAACTATAGCAATCTGGTGTTTGACAAACCCAGAGACCCCAGCTTTTGGGATAAGAACTTACTGTTTGACAAAAATTGCTGGGAAAATTGGAAACTAGTATGGCAGAAACTAGGCATCGACCCACACTTAACACCGTACACCAAGATAAGGTCAAAATGGGTTCATGACCTAGGCATAAAGAATGAAATTATAAATAAATTAGAGGAACACAGGATAGTTTACCTCTGAGACCTGTGGAAGAGGAAGGAATTTATGACCAAAGAAGAACTAGAGAACATTACTGATCACAAAATAGAAAACTATACCAAACTAAAAAGTTTTTGTACAAACAAAAGTAATGCAGACAAGATTAGAAGGGAAGCAATAAACTGGGAAAATATTTTTACAGTCAAAGGTTCTGATAAAGGCCTCATTTCCAAAATATATAGAGGCTCATCAATTGGAGAATGGCTGAATAAATTGTGGTATATGAATATTATGGAATATTATTGTTCTGTAAGAAATGACCAGCAGGATGATTTCAGAAAGGTCTGGAGAGACTTACACAAACTGATGTCGAGTGAAACGAGCAGGGCCAGGAGATCATTATATACTTCAACAACAATACTATATGATGATTAATTCTGATGCACCTGGCCATCCTCAGCAATGAGATGAACCAAATCAGTTCTAATGGAGCAGTAATGAACTGAACCAGTTCAGCGAAAAGAACTCTTGGAGATGACTAAAACCCATTACATTGAATTCCCAATCCCTATGTTTTTGCCCGCCTGCATTTTGGATTTCATTCACAGCCTAATTGTATAATAGTTCATTTTGTACAGCAAAATAACAGTTTGGTCATGTATACTTATTGTGTATCTAATTTATACTTTAATATATTTAACATCTACTGGTCATCCTGCCATCTAGGAGAGGGGATGGAGGGAAGAAGGAGAAAAATTGGAACAAAAGGTTTGGCAGTTGTCAATGCTGTAAAATTACCCATGCATATAACTTGTAAATAAAAAGCTATTAATAAAATAAAAATACAAATAAATTGTTTTATTGGTCTTTATAACTAAAAAAGATACCTGGCAAAAATATGATCTTCTAAATAGCAGTACAATATTGGCTGCATGATATTAATTTTTTTGGGGGGGGTTCCAAACATATATTATACAAAGATATTTATTGAAATTTGACTAGTAAAACTAGATATTTCTTAGTATTGAGTCTATTAGATCTCATCTATAAAGGGAGTTATTACAAGCTGGGAGAAAAGTTCAGGGAAAATAACAAAATGTCCCCAATGACCCTAGACTGATTGCAGGACAAGAACTTCTTCATTTATTGCTAAGAATCCTGTTAATTGGAGGTGAAACATTGTGTGAAGAATTATAGATCTGACATAAGATCACTGACAATAGCTTTTATTCTTGCTGACTCATATGTCTTTCTCCTTTTTTCTTCTTTTAGTACTTATTTGGGTAGATGTTGCTTGTTTATTATTTTCCTAAGGTCAGAACAGAGAAGAGCCCTAGTAGATAGCAAAAATCTGGGGAACTTCATAAGATAAATTATGGAAACCAACCTAAGAGACACTGGATATGTGACAGATGTTGCAGTGGTCTATGAAATGGAGGATAGGGTCATTTTGGAAAGAGTGAGAAATAATATCTGCTCATTTGGATCACTGAGAGAGAATTTGTAGCAATTGATACTGCATGGAGAGCATATTATACATACAAAGGAAAGCAGAACAACAGAGCCAAGTAATGGGCACAAATAAAATAGGAAATGTACACAATTCTTAGCATTAATGGGTTCTTTGCAAGACCAAGTAAATTGTTTTATACATATGAGAGGTTATATGCACCATAAGTTAGAGACCAATGTTCTACATAACATATAATTTTTTATCCACTGAAATCCCCTCCCTGGCCTTTTTCCCCCTTAACTTTAAGATTTTTGCTTTCATAATCATTATTCTTGGTGAAAAATCCCTGTAATTAATTTTCTGCAGTTTGAAATTATCAAAATAATAATGATACTTACAATCATAAGCATCTGGATGCTTTCATCATCTGGTGGGGTATATTCTCTTTTTTTTTTTTATTTAATAGCCTTTTATTTACAGGATATATGCATGGGTAACTTTACAGCATTAACAATTGCCAAACCTCTTGTTCCAATTTTTCACCTCTTGCCCCCCACCCCCTCCCCTAGATGGCAGGATGACCAGTAGATGTTAAATATATTAAAATATAAATTAGATACACAATAAGTATACATGACCAAAACGTTATTTTGTTGTACAAAGAGAATCAGACTCTGAAATATTGTACAATTAGCTTGTGAAGGAAATCAAAAATGCAGGTGGGCATAAATATAGGGATTGGGAGTTCAATGTAATGGTTTTAGTCCACCACCAGAGTTCTTTCCTCTGGGCATAGCTGGTTCAGTTCATTACTGCTCCATTGGAAATGATTTGGTTGATCTCATTGCTGAGGATGGCCTGGTCCATCAGAACTGGTCATCATATAGTATTGTTGTTGAAGTATATAATGATCTCCTGGTCCTGCTCATTTCACTCAGAATCAGTTCGTGTAAGTCTCTCCAGGCCTTTCTGAAATCATCCTGTTGGTCATTTCTTACCTAACAATAATATTCCATAATATTCATACACCACAATTTATTCAGCCATTCTCCAACTGATGGACATCCATTCAGTTTCCAGTTTTTATCCACTACAAAAAGGGATGCCACAAACATTCGTGCACATACAGGTCCCTTTCCCTTCTTTATAATCTCTTTGGGATATAATCCCAGTAGTAACACTGCTGGATCAAAGGGTATGCACAGTTTGATAACTTTTTGAGCATAGTTCCAAACTACTCTCCAAAATGGTTGGATTCGTTCACAACTTGGTGGGGTATATTCTCAATGATAATGGCACAGTTTTGGTTTAAAAAAACACCACTTTCTTTTTGATTTCTCACTTTATATTAATGATAAAAAGGTTGATTACAATTTTGTATATAAAAAATGTGTACAATATTGTATAATTTTGTCAACCCAAATTTTATAATAAAGTATTGTAAACAATCCATAAAAGAAAAAAAAAAGAAAAAAAACCCATAAAAATCTCATACTCCTCTAGCAGGAAGGGAAGAAATAAATATTTTTATGCCAATTTTTCTACATCGCAGAGGCATTACACTTTTAATTCTCCCTAACCCCATAATCTAGAGGGAAAAACTGTACTTGCTTTTATTTGATTATATTTTCCAACTGATATGATCAAAGGTATTTTTTATTGATATGTTTGGTTGGTTGGTTTTAAAATTCACCAATAATTTGTTCTTTAGAATACCAATATTTTATTTTCAATGTTTATATAATTTTACACTTGATGTATGTTTTTCCCTCAATATTGGTCTTTTCTTATTCTTTATAATTAAAGATATAATTCCCTATCTTAAAAGAACAGATTTAGTTACACTCAGAATTTTGGTACATTTATCATTATTTTTTTACATATTTTTATTTCTCTGGTTTGATCTTTGACCTGTTCATCATACTGGGTTCTTTTAATGTCTAGGTGTCTTAAGATTTTTTATGGCTTTCTTTTATTGTTATAAGATATAGTGTGCTGCAACCCTTAGGAGATGATTTTTAATGTATTTAGCCAGTAGTTACCAGAGTTATCAATTTTTTCTCATGTTTCATATACTTAGATGCTTATCTTTTTGGATTTGTCTAAAGAAAAGCTTTTAAAAGTTGGTTATGTAACATGAAAATTTAACAACAGTAAAAGTTATCAAATGTTCTCCCAAGATTTCGTTCTTTAAGTGAAAATAAACAAGCACATCCATCTCATTAATTTGCAAATGTGTTTTCTTCTTTAATGAATGGAAAATTTATGCATATATCAGAGAATTGTTTAAAATAAATTTCTTCATGATTTATCATCAGTAAATATTTGCTTTGCATGTCTATTTCATATATTTACATACTCAAGTTCATATAAAAATTTATCTGGTGAAAAGAGTAAAAAAAATTTAAAAAGCCCTTGTCTAAAGGATAAAATTAGCATAGTCATTATTGACTTACTAGGTATCAAGGTCTTCCCCTAATGCAATTAGCTTTTTTTTTGTTTGAAATAAGTAGATTTATATAATTCATTCCATACATTTTTATGTAATTGCATATGTATAAATGAAATAATTATATGGGAATCTGCTATTATATAAGTATATAGTTATTCATTTTTATGTGTGGATGAATTTGTATAATATATCATTACCTAGGAGATATATATATATATATATAATTTTATATATTATCTACTTATCTCACTTTTCTATTTTTGTGTTGAGTTAATTAGAAAAATTTTGTTTTTTTTTCTTTTATTTTTTTTCTTTTTCTTTATTTTTGGTATTAATCTTTATTTTTGGTAAATTCTACCAAAACATATTATAAATTTAATCTAATACTTCAGGTTAAATCTTTATGAATGTTAATAATCTAACAAGAAATTTTTATTTTTTTCTCATTCCCTTCATTTGTGAACAAGTTTAAACCACTCACTTCACTTCTTATGATATATCTATTTTTTCTTTCCTAAAATACATAAAAATATCTTCTCTTCCTCACCCCCAATTGCTTGAGATTATAAAACATGTCATAATCTATTTTCCTCCTAAAACCCTATTTATCTCCTTTAATTATTTAGCTCAGTCCTTAATTTATGTCTCTATATTTCTGTTATAATTTTAATGACAGTTATCTATCCATATATGTATGTGGTGTGCTCATACAATGAAGCCTAGGAAACCAATGGATATCATTGCTCACACTATGCCCATGTAGCCGAAAGGTTCTTTTTTGCCTGCGTAATATGTAACAATATGAGAAATAATTCCGAAGCCTGGCAGAATTAAAATATATACTTCCTATCTTCAACTTTTCATTGCCTAATAAGATAAAAGTGAAATGAATGAGGTTTTGAATTTTAAATCTTTTATTGTACTTCCCTCAATAAATATTTCATAGTAATAAATTGACTTTTATTAAAATGATAAGTTGGTTGGTTGGTTAATTGTTCTTCAAACACAAAGAGGATCAAAATGACTTCACTATATTGAGTTTAATTATAATGTATCCAACTGTGGTTGATCTGACCAATATGAGCTTGGAAAGCTAGATGGATAGAAACAGATGCTGTGAACATTTTGGGTGACGTCTCTCATTTTGCACATCTCATGTTGGGCACACCATGTTGGGTTGTCAGTTGGATTGCCAGTGCTTCCCATGTCATACAACTGATTTTAAGGTTATTAAGAGAGACACTGAAAGTGTTCTTGCATCACTTTTTTTCTGAACACCTTGTGAGTACTTGCTCTGTGTGAATTCTCATAAAATATATATGTATATATAAATTTGGCAAGTGCATATTTAGCATTCAAACAATGTGGCCAAGAATTCCAGGAGTGAAACCAGGATGGCAGAGTGAAGCCAGGAAATTGCTTAAGCTCTCCCATTTTCCCTTGAAAACTATATGAAACCAAATATCTGAATAGACACTGATGAAATGAAAACACTCTCCAGTTGAAAATAGTTTGAGAAAATTTCAAGAAAGATCAGTCTAACTGGAGTGAAAAGGTGGTGTTTAGCCCTGCTCACTTAACCTAGGAAAGTCAGTGAGAGGATCTTAATCACTGCAAATCAGCAACTGATACCTAGTGTCCAGGCTCAATAGAAGAGTAGATCACTGGGGCAGCCTCCAATCCCAAATCAGAAGACAAACTCTGGGAAATCAGGCTGTTTTCTAGAAAAAACAGGTAAACTATCCCCTACAAACACAAGGAGCCTCTGTGATCAAAGCCAAGGCTCACTTCTGCTCTAGATGCATGGGATAGCACTCTCTTTAACCCATGAGCAGAACTCAACCATAAAAGTAAACCAAGGGGAAATACCAAAAGAAAAGGAAAGAATATTAACAGGAAACAGAAAAGAACCTTGACATAGAAAGTAGCAATGGTGACAGAGCAGATCAAAATATCAATTCAGATGAGGACAAAATGTCCAGAGAGGAAATCTCAAAGAATGATATGAATTGGTCTCAAGCCCAAAAAGATTTCTTAAAAATTCTTAGTAAAGACTTTAAAAGGTAAATAAGGGAGGTAGAAGAAAAAGATGAAAAAAGAAATGAGGGGTATGCAAGAGAGAGTCAACACCTTGGAAAATAAAGGAATTTAAAAAAAATACAATTGTGCAAATGCAGAAAAAATGCACTGAAGAAAACAATCTTTAAAAGTAGTATTAACCAACTGGGAAAAAATACAAAAACTAACTGAAGAAAATGACACATCAAAAATGAGAATGAGATAAATAGAAGCTAATGATTCTGTAAGAAATAAAGAACCTATTAAACAAATTTTAAAAATGGAAAAAGGAAGAAAATGTGAAATACTTAATTAGAATAACATCTGAACAAGAAAATAGATCCAGAAAAGACAATTTAAAAATTATTGGTCTACCAATTATAATTTGAAGACCATGACCAAAAATGGAGCCTAGATAGCATTCTTCTAGAGATCAACAAAGAAAACTGCACTGATATTTTAGAAACAGAGAGGGGATACTCACTGAAAAAATTTATTGATCACTTTTGGAAGGACATCTCACAAGGAAAACCCCAAGGAACATTCTTGCAAAACTCAAGTACCATAATCTCAAGGAAAAAATACTGCAAGATATCAGACAAAAAAACAATTTAAATACCAAGGAGTAACAGTCAGGATTACCTAGAATGTGGCAACTTCTACAATAAAGGATCAGAGGACCTGGGATACTATATTTTGGTGGACAAAGAATCCAAGCTTACAATTTAGAATTAAATATCCAGTGAGAATAAGTATCATCTTTCAGGGGAGGTGATGGGAAGTAAAACACTTTCAATCATTTCCATCAAAAAAAAAAAAAAAAAACCCAGAACTAAACAGAAATTTTAATCTATAAACACAAGACTCAAGAGAAGCATAGTTAGGTAAGTAGGGGAAAATATATATTATTTAAAGATTAAATTGTTTATATCTGTAGATGGGAAAATGATATCTGTAACTCTTAAGAACTTTATCTGTCACTGGAGCAGATACTGGGGGGGCATCACATGGATAAAGGGTATGATTGTAGATGGACTCTGATATAATGATATCAAAGAAAATGACATTAAGGGGTGGGAAAAGCTATGGACAAACTCTCGGCACAAACAAAACGAATAGAAACAAGATTAAAAGGGAAATATAAAGCTGAGAAAAAAAATCTTTACAGTCAATATTTTTCATAAAGATCTCATTTCTAAATATGTAAGAACTGTGTCAAATTTATAAGAATACAAGTCATTCCATAATTAAATAAATGGTCCAAGAATATCTCCCACTATAGCTTGGAAAGCCAGTGACTAGGTCCCTCTTTACCTGAAAAAAATAAAAGCTGAGATTGTGTCTCAAACTTTAAAAAATGAGCAAAAAAATAAGATCCCTGATCAAAAAAGTTACTATGGCAACAGGGAGGGTCAGAACAAAAACCCAGAGTTAAACTGCAATGTGAAATGCAATTCCTACCTGTGGAGAATAAAAAGGAAATATAAATTGGTTTCAAGCTCAAAAAATTTTATTGCAAGAACACCAAAAGAATTTTAATAATCAAGTAAGAGAAGCAGAAGGAAAATGGGGAACAGAAGTGAGAGAGGTGCAAAAGAAGCATGAAAAAAGTCAACAATCCAAAAAAGGAAGCATTAAAATGGACTAAGAAAACAACTCCTCAAAAAACAACAAACAATCCATTGAAGAAAACAACTCTTTGAAAAGGAGAATTATTTAAATGGAAAAGGAGATAAAAAAGCTAACTGAAGAAAATAAATTAAATTAAAATTTTGAATTGCAAAAGTGGAAGCTAGTGACTCAAGAGAACATCAAGAATCAATCAAACAAATATTTTTAAGTTAAAAAAAAGAAGAAGAAAATGTAAAATACCTAATTGGAAAAACAACTAATCTGGAAAATAGATCCAGGAAAAATAATTCAAGAATGATTAGTCTACATGGGAAAAAAAAAAAACAAAAAAAACAAAAAAAACTTGGACAGCATCTTTGAAGATATCAAAGAAAACTGCCCTAATATTTTAGAACCAGAGGGCAAAGTAATCATTGAAAAAAAAATCCACTGATCATCTTATGAAATAGATCCCACAAGGAAAACTCAAAGGAATGTTGCAGTTAAATTTCAGAATTATTAGATCAAAGAGAAAATACTGCTAGCAGTCAGAAAGAAACAAATCAGATATCTAGGAGTCATACGATTATCCCGGACTTGACAGCTTCCATAGTAAAGGATCAGAAGGACTGAAATGTGATATTCTCGAAGGCAAAGCAGTTGAGAGTACAATCAAGAACCAATTACTGGAAAAGATGAACATTTAGTGTTATAGGAGATTTTTAATAAATTTCTGATTAAAAGACCAAAGCTATAGAAAAAAAATTGATCTTTAAATACAAGATTCAAAAGAAACATGTAAAGGTAAATAGAAAAGAAAAAAATGTTGTTAAAAAGAAATTGTTTACATCCCTCTACTGGAAGATGATACCCATTATTCTTAAGAATTTTATCTTTGTTAGGGCAGATAGAGTTTACATAGACAGGTGGTGGAGGTATAAATTGAATTTGATGTGATGATATAAAATAGAAATTAAGAGATGGAAAAATATTATACTAGGGAAATAGAAGAAAAGAGAGGTAAAATGGGATAAATCACATCATATGAAGTGGCAAAAAAGGTCTATTACAATAGAGGGAAAGAAGGGAGCAGGGTGAAAATTGTTTTAACCTTAATCTCATTGGATTTGGCTCAAAGAGGGAACAACATACATTCTTAGTTGGGGATAAAAATTCACCTTTCTCTATAGCAAAATAGAAAGGGAAAATAAAAAAAGGGGGAGACTAATAGAATGGAGGGCAGATTGAGGTAGGGGTCAGAAATATGATTTAGATTTAACCATTTTGTTAGTTAGAGATGTCATAAGTTTGATTTATGTCAGAAGTATGATTTATGATATTATGTTACTAGATCAGTGGATTGCTCCAGAGAACTGACATTATTCTGACAGAACTGACAGAAAACTTCCTTATTGAATGGTTGTTCTTCCATATATTTCCTACACGTTGCCTAATGGTATACCAGCATTTCTTTTTATTTCTTTTTAAATTTTTTTTGCCGGATCTAAACTCAAGAATTTTAGGGTTTGATTAACATCCATCTTCTCTCCCAGCTGTGGACAAGACTCTCTAAGCAGTAAGTATTCTTTTCTTTTCACTGGAATGCATGTGATTTGACTAGACTTTTGGGCCAGTTTCTTAACGTTTTTGCCCAACGTAAAATAATTCTGAGATATGGCTTGCTCTTATAAATATTAAAAGGTTTTGGTTTCTCATATTATCCCTATCTCTTCTTAAACTTCTCCAGAAAATAAAAGGTTAGGAATTTCTAGATCATGATCTACTTTAAGATTTGAGTTGATTTAACATATAAAATTTGTTTAGGAGACACAGGGATTGTCTTATTCTAAATATTGTCCAATGACATGTCTGACCTCATTCCCTCTCATACTTCTCCATAAGAGAATTTTTAGTTTCAAATTAGGTCATAGATGTGAAAAACATTTTGCAAAAAATATAAATCACAATATTAGTGAGATATATTATGATTGTTGACCTACAGAAATATAAATGCTGAGAATAAAATCCAACTTCTATATTCACAAGTGATGCTGATAGAAAATTTATTGTTGACATAAGTGGCAAGAAGTCTTTATTGTTGCCATTTTCTGGGAACAACAGAATGGCATACCACTAGGAACAGATGCTCTCACGACACTTCACCAACAATTTATGGATGAGTACTTTTTCAGCCCTTTGAAAATTTGGCCAGAAAACAGAACTTAATTAACTGCATCACTAACAATGTCCTCGGTTTATGAGAAAAACATAATGAGCCAGATTCTCCAGGTGTATCAGTTATTCCTTGGGAGGATGCTAGACATTTTCAGAAGCTGAATTCAATCTTTCAGGTCACTAGGACAGCATTTGAAAGGTTACTGCTTTATTGCATGAAAAGATAGCTGGATTATTAAACATTACTAGAACTAATGCCAAACTTATGGGACTTTCATTTGATTAAATACAAGTTATGAATGTAGAAAATACACAGTTATGTTATATGTAAGGCAATGTGATTTTTTTTCTTTTCTTTTTCTGTTTTGCATGTTTTAATATGAACTTGAGTCATTAACAAAGACAATTAACTAAACATAAAATAAAGAATAAATCATATGTAACACTTTTAAAATATACCCAAATGAATTTAAAAGTAAATAAAGAGGCCATGTGTTTGCATTGGGTTTCTTTCTAAGACCATCTGAATTTTAACACCTTTTGACTTTGTTTTCCTTGTAATTCATTTAATATATTCATGACTGTTGAGTACATAGTTCTAATTTTGACATTATCAATTTATATCACTTGCTATATGTTTTGCACATTTATGTAATAATAATGATACTCAGCATCATTATCATATATTTATTCAGTGCCATATTAACTCAGAAAATATGACTTCTGTACTGAATATGCATTCAGTCTTGTCTTTAAATTATTGATTACCATTTTAAATACAGTTTCTATTTCTATGGACATTGAATGGAATAGGAGAAGGGGCCAGATTGCTTCTGGAAGACTACAAATTTTGCAATGATTTTAAATTTTTCCACTGTAACAAAGAACTTTTAAACACAAGTATTCTTTTATGAATGTTATATGGTCACAATTCAGAAGATAGCCTTATCTATGAAAAAAATCAGGATCAATTAAAAGGTAAAGGAAAAATTCATCAGTAGTAATGAGTATGTCTCTCAATAGATAACAGCAACCAAAGTGACAGATAGTGCTCATCCTGGGACAGTTCAATGATGAGATCCTAAATAATGTATTGGAAACAGGGAAACTAAAGAATTGATCCCTAAGGACAACAGAGAGAAGGTTCCATGGTCGCACACTTTGGGGAGGTGGTCCAGTCAGAAATTCAAGTTATGTCAAACTCTTGACACCCACCCTCTGTAGAGTCTCAAACAGTCTCACCTTGCCATGCTCTGTTAAAAATTTCTGTCATGCCCATGGAATTAATTTTTTCCTCTAAAATCTATTTATGGGCCATCTCATGCTGCTGCTTTCTTTTGGGTCAGTTTGGCATGGCACTCAAGAATGGACTGTCAAGGACAATTTATAACCTCTAAAGTTGACTTTGCAATCAGGATTGTTTCAGTGGAAGGAGAGATAATTGTGCTTAGAGAAATTTTAATAATATTGGTGTTGTACCTGTTGTTTATATTTCCAGAGGCATTTATGGGGACTTCTCAATTGGAGGAAGTTGAATTACATTTTTTAGGAGGAAAAAGTTAATAATGTTAATTCTGATTGGGTTCTTTAATTTGAAATTAGGATATTCTATATTCAGTGTGAATTTTAACTGGTTGTATTGAATCATTTTAAAGAGATTCCCATTGTTTAGGAAGATTCTGAGAATAGTGGTCTATGTCTTTGTCTCTTTGAACATGGTTAATACCTGAATATGTTTTGATATAGATTGGTTATTGAGCATCTTAAAGTAAAATGATTTGTGTTGTATTGAATGTAAAACCCATCTACTTAGATATGAATATAAGTTGTAAATTTTCTGGGATGAATCTCTTACTGTTATCAATGTTAGTAGGTAGAGTCAGTACTTATTTAGGATATATGAACCTTGAGAGCTAAATTCACCTGTTATATTATTTGGAGTTTTGACTTCAGATGATTGTCTAATGGATTATCAAGCCACTAATCCACCATCTGAAAGGAATATGCCAAAGCTATTCAAAAGAACGTGATCCTGAGCTGATAGAGATGCAGGTTAGTATCTGGGCAAGATTTGGGAGAGCAAACTTGGCCTCTCTTTAACATAGGATACTTCTGATTCAGTTTCCAAATGATGTTCCTTTGAATAAGACCCCACCTGATTATTCCTGAGTCTGGTTATAAGGTGGAATTGTTAAACTGAGATGAAGATGTTTTACCTTATCATATATGTGCTCTCAGGCTGAGACCTGAAGTACCAGTTTTAATTATAATCATGTCCCTGATTTTTCCTCTTATATGAAATTTCTATAATCAGGGCAAGTATTCAGTAGATATAAGATACTACAGTTTTTCTATCTGAAAATATGTAGTAATTATCTCCTAAAAAAGTAAGTCAGTATTTGGCCTAGTCAGGTATTTGTTGCTAGGTACATATTTCTGTTTCTTTAAGCATTTTTGTTGCTGACTTTCATGATGGACATTTTTATTTATGAAAAGCTAATCTAACTACTGGAGACATAAATGGTGGGGTGATAGCCACAGATGGAAGTTGAAAGTAGAGAATCTTAATTTGTATTCTGTATTCTATATTTTAATAAGTTTATTAGACTCTAAGACATGGTTGAATTTTAGAGAGCATGACAGGGATGAACCTTGAAACTAGATTTGGGGTCTTGGACTTTTCCATGAGAAATACAAAAACTACTACAAAAGAATAATCTCTGGTACTTACAGTTTCAAAGCAAAGTATTTTTCTTTTTTTTTAAATCATAACTTTTATTGACAGTACATATGCATGGGTAATTTTTTACAATATTCTCCTTTGCACTCACTTCTGTTCCGACTTTTCCCTTCCCTCCCTCAACCCTCTTCCCTACATGGCAAGCAGTCTTATACATGTTAAATATGTTATAGTTTATCCTAGATACAATACAATACCGAACAGTTCTCTTATTCCACAGGAAGAATTGGATTCAGAGGTAAAAATAACCTGAGAAGAAAAACAAAAATACAACCATTCACACTCATTTCCCAGTGTTCTTTATCTGGCTGTAGCTGATTCTGTCCATTATTAATCAATGGAACTAAATTAGATCTTTTCTTTTTTGAAGACCCCACTTCCATCAGAATACATTCTCATACAGTATCGTTGTTGAAGTATATAATGATCTCCTGGTTCTGCTCATTTCACTCAGCATCAGTTCATATAAGTCTCTCCAAGCCTCTCTGTACTCATCCTGCTGGTCATTTCTTACAGAACAATAATACTGAATAACATTCATATACCACAATTTACCCAACCATTCTCCAATTGATGGGCATCCATTCATTTTCCATTTTCTTCTAGCCACCACAAAAAGGGCTGCCACAAACATTTTGGCATGTACAGGTCCCTTTCCCTTCTTTAGTATCTCTTTGGGATATAAACCCAGTAGTAACACTGCTGGATCAAAGGGTATGCAGAGTTTGATAACTTGTTGGGTATAATTCCAGATCGCTCTCCAGAATGGTTGGATTCGTTCACAACTCCACCAACAATGCATCAGTGTTCCAGTTTTCCCACATCCCCTCCAACATTCATCATTATTTTTTCCTGTCATCTTAGCCAATCTGACAGGTGTGTAGTGGTATCTCAGAGTTGTCTTAATTTGCATTTCTTTGATCAATAATGATTTGGAACACTTTTTCATATGAGTAGAAATAGTTTCAATTTCATCGTCTGAAAATTGTCTGTTCATATCCTTTGATCATTTATCAATTGGAGAATGGCTTGATTTCTTATAAATTAGAGTCAATTCTCTATATATTTTGGAAATGAGGCCTTTATCAAAACCTTTAACTATAAAAATATTTTCACAGTTTGTTGCTTCCCTAATCTTGTTTGCATTAGTTTTATTTGAACAAAGGCTTTTTTTTTATTTGATATAATCAAAATTTTCTATTTTGTGATCACTAATGATCTCTAGTTCTTCTTTAGTCACAAATTCCTTCTTCCTCCACAAGTCTGAGAGGTAAACTATCCTATGTTCCTCTAATTTATTTATAATCTCGTTCTTTATGCCTAAATCATGGACCCATTTTGATCTTATCTTGGTGTACGGTGTTAAGTGTGGGTCCATGTCTAATTTCTGCTGTACAAATTTCCAGTTTTCCCAGAAGTTTTTGTCAAATAATGAATTCTTATCCCCAAAGTTGGGATCTTCGGGTTTGTCAAACACTAGATTGCTATAGTTATTGACTATTTTGTCCTGTGAACCTAACCTATTCCACTGATCAACTATTCTATTTCTTAGCCAGTACCAAATGGTTTTGGTGACTGCTGCTTTATAATATAGTTTTAGATAAGGTATAGGTAGGCCACCTTCATTTGATTTTTTTTTAATTAATTCCCTTGAAATTCTAGACCTTTTGTCTTCCATATGAATTTTGTTGTTATTTTTTCTAGGTCATTAAAATAGTTTCTTGGGAATCTAATTGGTATAGCACTAAATAAATAGATTAATTTAGGGAGTATTGTTATCTTTATTAAAGTCACTTGGCCTATCCAAGAGCACTTAATATTTTTCCATGAATTGCCCTTCTTTTACAGATTAAAGGGGTGGCAGCTTCAGAGTTTACCCCCATCAAGCCAAGTTCCTTGATGGAACTCTCAATTTCCCAATAGAAAGGTAGTATCTCATGAAGTTGGGCCATGCCCTTAGCTAGCAGACTAAATACTGAAAGGGATTTAACATCCTAAAAGAGTTAGTTAGCTATAAGGAGGAAAAGTGAGGATGGACAGCTAATGGAGTTAGGAAAGATACCATGTGGTATAGGGGACAGGAGAAGATAACTTAATGCAGATTCTTGTAGTGAGCTGACTCAAAGGAAGGCAGCAGCCATGGCATGGCTTACAAGTAGATTTTATAGAAGAAATTTAATTTCAGGGACATTACTGGGATTTCCAAAGAGGAAAGACTAAACAATTTGGAGGGAGAGGTCCAGTAAAAGTTGGACATTTAGAAGGTAGGAGCAAGGAATTTCCTGGCAAGGATGGACCCCCATAGAGAAAAGGGCCAAACAAGACCCAGAGAAATTGAAGACTGAGAACAAAAGGGAGGAAATGTATCAAGAATGATGTATGAAGTCTTCAAAGGTTCATAAATAAAAAGGAGGGATTTGAATGGGATAAATTGAGTGAAGCCCCCCTCCTGGGAACATGCCCCTTAAACTATGCCCTAATTTCAATTCAAGTCTTTGCAATAACAAGTTGAGCTATAACTAAAAAGCTGCAGGTGTTCATTCCCTTCTTTTTCCCAGTACCTCTTAATTAGTATTTAAGTACCTCTTTTAAAGACAATTTATTCTTTTGTTTCTAGGATAGATTTCTGTGTTTAGTTTATAAGCCTGGACTCCCCCAGGCAGTGGGAGAAAAGGTAAAAGGGGGAGGCAGCTTTTGTTCTATTTAATGCTGTTTTTTGCAGTTTGTGCTTTGGGCTTCTTTAACTGACACTCTGTCAGTTAGGAGATACCCTTTCTGGCAAGATTATAATAAATTCCTTTTTTTGCTTTTTCTTACTCTGAGAGTCTCTGATTGTTTTTGTGGTTCTACTGTCCCACACAGTTAGCCAACAGAATGACTAGTTTTGAAAAATAACTAGCAAAAGTTAAGTTATAACCTAGGGAATATTAAGAGGAGTAATATGAAATAAGTATATTTTGAAGCCAGTCTATGAAGAGTTAAAAACCAGAACCTGTAAAGACAATATTGTTTTAGAAGAATTAAGAAAACATATAATATGTATAATTTAAACTGTCATTTCTTTAAGTTTATAATCACCTCTATTCTTCTTATTGGTTCTTATTTCCAATAATGCAGGTCTTTACCTTTGCATTCAAAGAAATGCTCTTGATTTAACATTCAGTCCTTTTCTTTCTTCTTAGTTCTTATGATGTTCCCTACAAACATTCCCATAATGACTTGAAAACATCTTGCCACAATATTGTGAATCCAGATTTAATAAGCTCAGGAAAGCCAATTGTTAAACTTTTAGTGTGAGAATGTGCTTCTCTAAAATTAGCAGATGCTACAAATCAATATTTGATTATTTTGATTTTCTGGACTTAAGAATATAATGGGAAAAAATCATTTTAATGTAGATTAAATCCAAAAGCTCATCTTAAATACATCCTCTCCCCCCAAAAAACCAGGAAGTTGTTATCAATTATCAACATACCACTGAAAGATCTTTTCCAGTTTAATTTGCTTATATCATGACAAATTAAATGAGACCTTATAAGCAAGTCCAGTTTTTCCTACTATACAATATTTAATATGCAATATTTTGTTTCTCTCTAGACTGTGAAGTGTGTGAGAAGAGAATCTTTGTATGCCCAGTGCTCAACACACTATCTACTGCATGACACTTATAGATCAAGTAATTGAATTGTCTTCTAAGTACCTCAAAGCCCTTCTCCAATACTATATTAATTTTAATTTCTTTACACATCAGCCTATCATTTCCTTAAAAGCCAGGACAAAAAATTATTTATTTAAATTTATGTTATTCATTATATTTTATTTTTATTAATATAATTTTCTTTAAATAGACATGACACTCTTCTTTCTTCTCACTTATAATCTATCCTTTAAAAAAAAAGTGAAAGAGGGAAAAAGGCAGTAAGGCAAAAAAATTCATTATTGCCAATTATTTTCTCTCACCACCCCTGTTCATCACTGGGTAAAGGAGAGTTAGAATAGAAAAAAAATAACAGAATTCCTGTCTCTCATAAGCAAACAATTTTATTTTTCATAAACGTTAATGTTATTTTTCTTTTTTCTGATTATTGGTCTATCATCTTCTCTATTAAGGTGTCTAAAATATAGACATTCCTTTTCCTTCTTTCACGCAATTTTCCCAAAATTGTATATGTTTGTATATATGAATGTATATGTATACACATATGTATACATGCACATATATAAAACACACATGCATATCATATATTACATATATATGTATATATATACACACACCCATATATGTTTATATATGTCTACATGTCTGCTCTTTATTTTTTACTCACTTATACAGTTGATCTTCAATATTAATATATATATATATATAAAACATTTGCAAATTCAAATCTTGAAGTAATTTGATTAGTAATGTGCCACAGTTCTCTTTTATTGTCCTGCCTCAATTTCCCTAATTGTCTTGCCTCAGTTTCCCTAAATTGTTCTGCCTCAGTTTCCCTGGCTGCAATCCCCCTTTCTGCTCATTAGAACTGAGATAATTAGGGCTGTGGAGATCTGGCATTCCAAAAGATAAAACTCCAGATGTCCTATTTCAGATACCTAATTGGCATTATTTATAAAGTTTCAGACTTCTTGGCTGTAGCTGAACACTTCCTTAATTTCTAGTTAGTAAGAATTTATAGTCCTACTCCCCAGCCTTTTAGAACCAGATTGATGGTCCCTACCTGGAGATTCCCGCTCACCAGAGTTTGGACTCCACTGTGTCTCCCTCCTGCCCACCCCCCACCTTTGTTTAGCTGCCTGAGCTAAGATACACACACACACACACACACACACACACACACACACATATATGTATGTATGTCATTGAGAACTCACATTCACAGCTGGATGTTTTGGACATCAGCCCTGGGGCAGCATGTCCCCAGTACAATCTCTCTCTCTCAGAAATCCAAATAAAATATTAAAAACTCTCTAATCTCTATCTTACCTCAGTTTCTCTGTCATTAAAGTAATGTAAATTACTTTTACTTTTAATTACAATTAAAGTAATTAAAGAAAATTACATTTTCACTGTTGTGTTAGCTCATTTATTTTTTTAAATTAAGCTGTTATCATAAAAGTTCACACAATTCTAGGTAATTACTAGTGAGGCAGGAAATGGTATTGCATGTTATCAATTTTATTTTGTGTATTGCATTTATGGGGTATTTCATGGTTACAGTGTTAGGAGAAGTGCATAAAATCAAAATTCATGTTTTAAAGAATTGTATAAAGAAAAATATATTTTCAGCAGTCTTTAATAGAGAGTGGCAGGAAGCTAAATCCCAACTTTATATAGGTTCAATTTATCAATATTAACAGTTCTGAGCTTCACAACATTTTCTAGGAACATTACCAGCTAAGAAAGTTAAAGATAAATTGCATAAATTTATTAGGGAACCCATACTCAAATATGAAGAGTGTTGACTAAGAAGTGTAATGGAAAAAGTTCTGAATCCAGAATCAAAAAAAAAAAATTAGTTTCAAGTCTTACCTTTGTCACATATTTTTTGGGTGATGTTTATTGAAACATTTAGCTTATCAATGCCCCTAAATAAATCTCAAAGACTGAATATTGCAGAGAATATTCCAATCTGTGTTAGTCAAATAAGTAGTTCCCTGGGAGGTCTTCATAATTTGCAGATAACTAGTATAGTTTAAAAAAAAAAGTAAAATTATATTGTATTCTCTATTGGAGCAATGGAAGAATTGAAAATACTCATAATTTCTGTAATATTATTAATTTTTCTGAACCCATTTTTAGATAATGAACATAAGAAAATTAATTAAACATATTTGAATAATTTAATTTCCTTTAAAATTAAATGTCATTCAAAAATGACTTTATGTATTATTGATTCATATTATCATCTGTTATCCTAAAGTGAAAAACTGTTAAAAGTTTTTAATTGTTTATAGTAAAAAACTATTAACAGTAAAATAACAGTATTATTTTATACACTGTATAACCTAATGCAAATTGCCTAAAATACTCCAGTTCTTATACTTCAGCTTACTTGTGGATCTAGCAGGTTTAACATAGGCAATTGTTGGTTCGGAAAAGTGACTATTTTGGACAGAGCACAATGAAGCAGAAAATGGGCAGATGCTATAAATTGTATAATCAAGACAAAGAAAAATCTATCCACCATTTATAGTACATAAAGACTAACTGATGGGACGCTTGCTGTTTCAGGCTAATTTAATGACAAGCTCTCACCATCTGTCCAGAAAGCTGTATGTTAACAAAGGGTCTAATGCTGACCCACTTAAGTCAGAAAGAAAGCATTTGCAGAGTTAAATAATGGATTATACATCAAAGTGAGAACTCATTACTGATATGAAACATAAAATATTTATTTTTAATCTGACAGAGCAACAACTGAAAAATGAAAAGATATTACTCTAAGGCAGTATGTGTCAGTTTCATTTTTTTTTTGCATCAATTAACTTATATTTAAGGGTAATATACTAATGTGTTTATGAAGTGATAAAACTACTTCTTTGCATATTTATTTTACCTAAAACATTAACTGATGCCAGAATAATTATCTACATTAGTAAGATTATAAATTTTTACAAGGATCATTTGTATAAAATGAACATCTGAGAAAGCAAGGTACTTGATATTATGCCTTTGATTTTATTTTTATACCTTTTTACAGAAACTAGAGTTATACTTTTATCAATAATAAAAAACCACTAATTCTCATATATCTCATAATGTAATTTGTTAATACCATGTAAATTTTAACAATTAGAATGTTTAAATGACTAATTTGACTTTGTCATCTTGGGAAATAAATATATATTTAACAGTTTTGTAAATGGGGAAATTATTTTTATAAATCTGTGGTTTCATTAATTTATATGTTTTCTGGAAGAGGAAACTATCAATATAGATCAATAGCTTTTAATCAAATTATAGGAGGATTACTTTGGCTACTGAGAATTTTAAACCTTTTTTACTGTTTTAAAAAAATAGGGTATGTTGGGTATCAGTACTTGAATTCAGATCTTCTTGACTTTGTGACCAAGTCTCTAACCATTAATCTATGCTGCCTTCCTTTTGGAAGTTTTTTAGAATGATTATTTTTTGTAATGATAAAAAAAAAAACAGGCATGATTAATAAGAATCTTGCCTAACCTTTTTTGTTGTTATTCCTTGATCTTTTTAGTCTTGACTACAATTCATTAAGATTCCATTTCCATAAGGCAAATGAAAAATATAATGAGGCAGGATCACCAACAATATGAGGCAATGCAAATAGCAATTAGTGCTATAGATAAAAATATATCTGTCATCCTGGACTATACAGTGCTGATGAGTAATTGATTTCTTTCAGTCACACAGTGATAAATCATTGCTACTTTCATCATTAAATGCTTGGAAGCATTTAAGAAATATGGTAGATACAACAGAATGTTCCACTGAAAAGAAGAGTTGCCCTTTTAGTGAGGAACTTAGGGTTTGACATATTTCAACTTTCCTGTTAATGGAGCAAAAGTTTCAATAGCAAAGAACTGAATTTATCATATACCTTTTGGAACATTATCAACTTTCTTCAGTTTTTGTTTCCTCAATAAAATTATGTGCGTGTGTGTGTGTGTGTGTATGTGTGTCTGTGGTTGCCATTGCGAGAGAGAGAGAGAGAGAGAGAGAGAGAGAGAGAGAGAGAGAGAGAGAGACTTTGAAGAGTAGAGTTGTCCACAATAAGAAAAGAAAAATGACTAAAAGTCATAAAATTTGTGAATTATGTGACTGTATAGGCTGGCAATTGATCTACTCTATCAATAATTGATTCTTATACAAATAATACAGGTCAATAAGTGTTTGGAACTTAAATTATATAGAAAGACATCTAACAGAAAGAAATTTAGGATTTTTATTAGAGTTTTCAATGATACCATCTTCTAATTGCTTAGAATCACAAAGATTGCCTCAAAAGTGGTCAGTGGAAAAAAAGATTAGTGGATATGATCAGGTAGTAAGTGGAATGAGGACTCTTTCCTCAATGAATTCATTAGACATGATGTTCATCTCATGGTTGGATCTCAGATCTAAATTGGTTGAGTCTATTCTTCTGAATTTCCCAGTTTTTGCACCTGGAGTCTGATATTCTGAACAAATGTCATTACCCAGCTAAATCAAGAGTAATCCTGAACAACAACAACAAAAATGAATATTCAATGAATTGTCAGACTTTTAGGATTGTGTTGCAAAAAGATTTGAATTAATACAAAATGTGACTTACAAGATTAAAGACAAACATCAAAAACTAATTGCAAGCCACTCAATAAAAGCAGACTGTATATTGTTTATATGTGTAAATATAAACTTTATATCTAAGGTTGTTATTAGTAATTAATTTGAAAGAAAGATTAGGGTAAAGCTAAATATATTGTTATTCTACACAGCAAAAATGCATAACAAAAAGTAAAAAGAGTGATTATCTAGTAAAAGTGAAGTGAGAAAGAAAGAACTGACACAGAGAAAATAGATCAGGAGGGTTAGTAGTCCTGGAATTGTATTCTCATCACGAATGAGTTAAAAAGAGAAAAATCCCTATATATGTACACACACACACTTTTGGATATCTATATCTATATATCTATACATCTACACATTTATACATATCTATCTATCTATTTATCTAGTGTTTGGGCTAGCTTTCTGGAGGACCTCGGCAAGTCCTTGGTCTTAGTGGAGAAGTGATGAAGTCAGGACAGCCACCACGAGGCTGGTCAAAAATGAAATGTCTCTTTTCCAGTCCTTCTCATCCCTTAAATACCCTATTAGAATTACATCATTACAGCATACTGATTATGTGTGAACTAGAGAACCATTACATCACCATGCTAAGTACTAAGTATATGTATACTAGAGAACCATCATCTCATCAATTCCAATTAACACCTTATTTCAGGTATACGTCTCTAGATTTCAGGCTCTCTACATATATGGAGAGAGATAAATAATAAATCTTCTAAATTCAGAAAGAAATAAGAAGATAGGGGGATAAGAAGAGGAAAGAGGATAAGAATTTTTAGAGGGAAACACACATACACACATTAATAAAAAGTCTTCTAAATTTATAAATAAATAAGGGTTGCAGGAATATGATCAGGAAGGTATAGAAGGATGTGCAGATTAAGGGGAACAAGATGAAAAAGGAACATCTATATTTCAAAGGCTATAAAAAACTTCTAGATTCAGATACAAAGAAGAGGGTAAAAAGAAAAATGGTGGATAGAAGATAAGGGAGGGATTTTTGGAAGAGGATAGATTAAGTAAAAGGAAAGCAAAATAGTGGATAGAAGTCAAGCAGAGGAGTTAGAAGGAATATGAAATAAAACATACATACAAACAAAATAAAGATCAGGAAAAGAAATTATGTGAAAAAACAGGAGGAGTAATCATGATGTCAAAGTTAAAATTAAAATAGATTTAATTAAGAGAGAAAAATAAGGAAACTACACTATATATCAGGGGTCCTCAAACTTTTTAAATAGGGGCTCAGTTCACTGTCCCTAAGACTGTTGGAGGGCCGGACTATGGTAAAAACAAAAGCTATGAACAAATTCTTATGCACGCTGCATATATCTTATTTGAAGTGAAGAAACAAAATGGGAACAAATACAATATTTAAAATGAAGTAAAGTTAAATCAACAAACTTACCAGTATTTCAGTGGGAACTATGGGCTAATGAGATGGTCAATGTATTTTTTCCATATTTGTCACTGGTAGTTGTAACAAATGATGCAAGTGTGCATCCGTTAGTCTTGATCTGGTTGGATATTTCAAATGTTTCATTCTAGAAAAAGTCTGTTCACAGACATAAGTGCTGCCAAAGATGGTTGCCATTTTGAGTGCATGGTTCCTGAGATGATGATATGTCTCAGAGGGGAGAGATGCATAGAAATTATGAAGGCTGACTTGAATGTGTTTTTCAGAGAGTCACAATTCTGCAGTTCAGCCAGTTCCATTTGGTAAATTGTATCTACATTTTCAATGTCAATAGAAAATGGGTTACAGAAAAGCTGTATGTCCTGTTCATGGAGATGAAGCTCTTTAAATCTAAATTGGAACTCCTTTTGCAATTTTTCCAGTGAATCCACACATGTTTTGTTGGGGAATGCAATCAGCAGTTTTTCTGGTAACAGATTTTGAGTTGTGGGAAGATGGCAGTTTTCCTCCTTCACTTGTTCGATGAGGAGGCCTAATTTTACTTCAAATGCTTTGACATGTGATTGCATATGAGATGATACATCTGCATACAGATGAGCTTCCCCTTTCCTTGAAGTTGTATATTGAAATTGTTGAGTAGCTCTGTTACATCTGCCAGAAAGGCAAGGTGCCATTTCCATTCTGCACCATTGAGCTCTGGTACTTCTTTGTTTTTTGAAAGCAGAAAAGTTGTAATCTGTGGAAGCAAGTCATAGAAACATTTCAAAACTCTCCCTCGACTCAGCCAGTGGACTTCTATGTGATATAGAACATCTTCATACTCAACATTTAGCTCAGACAGAAATTCCTGAAATTGTCTGTGATTTAGTGCATTATCTCTAATGAAGTTAACACAAGATACCACAATTTTCATAACAGAGTCCCACCTCAGTGATTTACTACACAGCATTTGTTGGTGGATGAGGCAGTGTATGGCTATTGGTATTTTTTTTTTTTTTTTGCCTTGTGTGATCGAATTTACCCCATTTTGCCTCTCCTTTCCTCTTGTCCTAGCATAATTCTTTTTCCATCCTTTAATGCGTCTTTTTATTTCATAACATTAAAATCAATTTATCCACACATCTTTTGTCTATGTTGACCCTATAACTGCCCTGAAAAAATAGTCCTTTTTTTTTTAATCACACAATGTTACATTTTTTTTAAAAATAGCTTTTTATTTGTAAAACACAAGCATGGGTAATTTTTCAACACTGACTCTTGCAAAGCCTTCTATTTCAAATTTTCCCCTTTCCCCCAATCCCCTCCCCTTGATGGGAGGTAGTCCAATACATGTTAAATATGTTAAAATATATGTTAAATCCATATATGTATACAAATTTATACAGGTTATCCTGCTGCATAAGAAAAATTGGTTCTAGAAAGAAAAACAACCTAAGATGAAAAACAAAACGCAAGCAAGCATCAACAGAAAGCATGAAAATCCTATGTTGTAGTCCACACTCAGTTCCCACAGGCTTCTCTTTGGGTATAAATGGCTCTCTTAATCACTGAACAATTAGAACTAGTTTGAAGCATTTCATTGTTGAAGAGAGTTATGTCCATCAGAATTGATCATCATATAGTCTTGTTGCAGTGTATAATGATCTTGTGGTTCTGCTTATTTCACTTAGCATCATCACTTCATGTAAGTCTCTCTGAAATCGTCCTGTTGGTCATTTCTTACAGAACAATAATATTCCATAACATTTAACTAATGGGAATCCATTCAGTTTCCAGTTTTTAGCCACTACAAAAAGGGCTGCCACAAACATTTTTGCACATGTAGGTCCCTTTCTGTCCTTTAAGATGTCTTTCAGATATAAGCCCAGTAGTAGTAACACTGCTGCATCAAGGGTATATACATAGTTTGATAATTTTTTGAGCATAGTTCCAAATTGCTCTCCAGAATGGTTGGATCCATTCGCAGTTCTACCAACAATGTGTCAGTGTCCCTTCCCATATCCCCTCCAAAAGTCATCATTATCTTTTCCTTTCAACTTAGCCAATATGAGAGGTGTGTACTGTTATCTCAAAGTTGTCTTAATTTGCATTTCTTTGACCAATAGTGATTTGGATCACCTATTCATGTGACTAGAAATAGTTTCAATGTCTTCATTTAAAAATTGTCTGTTCGTATCCTTTGACCATTTATCAATGGAGAATGGCTTGAATTCTAATAAATTTGAGTTAACTCTCCATATGTTTTAGAAATGAGGCCTTTATCAGAAACTTGAATGTAAAAATGTTTCCCAATTTTTTGCTTCCCTTCTAATATTGTCTGCATTAGATTTGTTTGTAAAAAACCATTTTAACTTAATATACTCAAAATTTTTTATTTTGTGATCAATAATGATCTCTAGTTCTTCTTTAGTCACAAATTCCTTCCTCCTCCACAGATCTGAGAGGCAAACTATCCTATGTTCTTTTAATTTGTTTATAATATTCTTTATGTCTAGATCATGAAGCCATTTTAATCTTATCTTGGATATAGTGTGGGTCAGTGCCTTGTTTCTTTCATACTAGTTTCCAATTTTCCCAGCAATTTTTGTCAAATATTGAGTTCTTATCCCCAAAACTAGGGTCTTTGGATTTGTCAAATACTAGATTATTAAAGTTATTGACTATTTTATCCTTTGAACCTAACCTATTCCACTGATCAATTAGTCTATTTCTTAGCCAGTACCAAAAGGTCTTGGTGAATTCTGCTTTATAATGTAATTTTAGATCTGGTACAGCTAGGCCACCTTCATTTGATTTTTTTTTTTTTCATTAGTTCTCATGAAAGTCTTGACCTTTTGTTCTTCCAGATGAATTTTGTTATTTTTTCTAAGTCAGTAAAATAGTTTCTTGGGAGATTGATTGGTATAGCACTAAATAAATAGATTACTATTGTCATCTTTATGATATTTGCTCTTCCAATTGTTATATCTGACTTTATTTTCGTGAAAAGTGTTTGTAGTTTTGCTCATATAGTTCCTGACTTTCCCTTGGCAGATAGATTCCCAAACATTTTATACTGTGGACAGTTATTTTAAATGGAATTTCTCTTTGTATCTCTTGCTGTTGGATTTTGTTAGTGATATATAAAAATGATGATGATTTCTGTGCATTTATTTTGTATCCTGCAACTTTGCTAAAGTTATGGATTATTTCTAATAGTTTTTTAGTTGATTTTCTAGGGTTCTCTAAATATACCAACATACCATCTGCAAAGAGTGATAATTTGGTTTCCTCATTACCTATTCTAATTCCTTTAATATCTTTTTCTTCTCTTATTGCCAAAGCTAGCATTTCTAATACAATATTGAATAATAAATAATAGTGATAGTGAGCAAGCTTATATTACCCCCAAACTCACTGGGAATGGTTCTAGTTTGTCCCCATTACATATGATGCTTTCTGATGCTTCTAAAGATGCTACTGACTATTTTAAGGAAAAGTCCATTTATTCCAATACTCTCTAATGTTTTTAATAGGAGTGAGTGTTGGATTATATCAAATGCTTTTTCTACATCTATTGAGATAATTATATATTTTTTGTTAATTTGGTTATTGATACAGCCAATTATGCTGATAGTTTACCTAATATTGAACCAGCCCTGCATTCCTGAAATAAATTCTACATGGTCATGGTGAATTATCCTGCAGATGATTTTCTGTAATATTGCTAATATTTTATTTAAAATTTTTGCATCAATATTCCTTAGAGAGATTGGTCTATAATTATCTTTCTATGTTTTTGTCCTACCTGGTTTAGGTATCAGTATCATGTCTGTGTCACAAAAGGAATTTGGTAGGAGTCCTTCATTTCCTATTTTTTTCAAATATTTTATATAGTATTGGAGTTAATTGTTCTTTAAATGTTTGTTAGAATTGACATGTAAATCCATCTGGTCTTGGAGATTTTTTCTTAGGGAGCTGATTAATAGCTTGTTCTATTTCTTTTTCTAAAATGGGACTATTTAAGTAATTTATTTCCTCTTCCATTAATCTGGGCAATCTATATTTTTGTAGATATTTTTCCATTTTACTTAGGTTATCAAATTTATTGGTTTAAAGTTGGACAAAGTAACTCCTGATAATTTCTCCAATTTCCTCTTCATTGATGGATAGTTCTCCCTTTTCATTTTTGAGACTAACAATTTGATTTTCCTCTTTCCTTTTTCCAATCAAATTAAATGTTTAGTTTGGGGTTTTTTCAAAAACAACTTTTAATTTTATTTATTAATTCCATAGTTGTTTTTTTTTTATTTTCAATATTATTAACCTCTCCATTTATTTTTAAAAGTTCAAGTTTGGTATTTGACTGGGGTTTTTTAATTTGTTCTTTTTCTAACTTTTTTTAGTTGCAAGCCCAATTCATTAATTTTCTCTTTATTTTACACAAATAAGCATTTCAAGATACTAAATTTCCTCTTGTTACCACTTTGGCTGCATCCCACAAATTTTTGTATGTTGTCTTATTATTGTCATTCTCTTGAATTAAATTATTAATTGTGAGTGTGATTTGCTGTTTCACTCATTCATTCTTTAGAATGAGATTATTTAGTTTCCAATTATTTTTTGGTCTATCTTCTCCTGGCTTTATATTGCATGTGATTTTTATTGCTTCATGATATGATAAAATGCATTTACTATTTCTGCCTTTCTGAATTGGATTTTGAGGTTTTTATGCCCTAAAACAACGTCAAATTTTGTATAAGTTCCATGAACCATTGAGAAAAAAGTAAACTCCTTTCTGTCTCCATTTAATTTTCTCCAAGGATCTATCTATCATACCTAATTTTTCTAACATTTTTTTGCCTCCTTAACTTCTTTCTTATTTTGTGGTATGATTGATATAGTTCTGAGAGAGCAAGTTTGAGATCCCCCACTTGTATAGTTTTGCTGTCTATTTCTTCTTGCACCTCACAACTTGTCCTCTAGGAATTTCCATGCTATACCACTTGGTGCATATATGTTTAGTATTGATATTGCTTCATTATCTATGGTACCCTTTAGTAAGATATAGTTTCCTATCTTATCTCTTTTAATTAGATCTCTTTGCTTTTACTTGATCTGAGATAAGGATGGTTACCCCTGCTTTTTTCTTTTTCTTCACCTGAAACATAATATATTCTGCTCTAGCCCTTTACTTCATGCAAAATCCATTACTATGCTTTAAATATGTTTCTTGTAAACTATATATTGTAGAATTCTGCTTTTAAATCCAGTCTGCTATCAATTTCCATTTTATGGGGAAGTTCATCTTATTTACATTCACAGTTAAAATAACTAATTCTACATTTCCTGCCATTCTTATTTACCCTATCCCCCTTCCCTCCTCCCCAGTATTTTGCTTTTGATGACCAACTCCCTCAGTCTCCCCCTTTAGAGCCCCTCCTCCTTTTTTATACCTTTCCCCTAATTCTGTTTGTCCTTCTATTAATCTTTCACTTTCTTTTCCCTCTTTCCCTCCTACTTCCCTATAAGATAAGACAAGTTTCTTTGTGATACCAATTATGCCTGATATTCTCTCTGAGAGCCAAATCTGATGAGAGTAAGATTCACACAATGCTCATCCTCCTCCCCTCTTTCCCTCAGTTATTATAAGTTTTCTTTGCCTCTTTGTGGCATATAATTTCCCTTATTTTACCTCCTATTTCCTCTTCTTCCAGCATGATTCCCTTTCCACCTTGTGTTTCTGTTTAATATTATCATAATAAAATCAAATTATACCCACATTCTCTAAGTATACCCACAATAGAAATATAGTTCTCAAGAGTTTTCCTTTTTTACTTTTTATGCTTCTCTTGAGTTATGTTTTTGGAAATCCAATTTTTTGTTCAGTTCTGGTCTTTTCATTAGAAATAGATGAAATTTACCTATATCATTAAATGTCTATCTTCTTCCCTGGAAGATAAGGCTTGTTTTAGCCAGATAGCTTATTCTTGGTTGTAATCCCAGTTCCTTTGCTTTTCAGAATATCAGATTCCAGGCCCTTTGATCCTTTAAGGTGGAAACTGCTCCATCCTGGGTAATACTAATTGTGGCTCCTCAGTATTTAACAAGTTTCTTTCTGGCTGCTTGGAATATATTTTCCTTGGTACAATAGTTCTGAAATTTAGCCATATTTATTGGGGATTTAATTTTGGAGTCTCAGGAGGTGATTGGTGGATTCTTTTGATGGCTATTTTACCTTTTCATTCTAAAATATCTAAAATTTTTCTTTTATGGTTTCATGTAAGATGATGTCTAGGTTCTTTTTTTCATCCTGGCTTTCAGGAAGCCCAATAATCCTTAGATTGTGTGTCTTAGATTTATTTTCCAGGTCAGTTGTTTTTCCTAGGAGATATTTCATATTTTCTTCTATTTTTTCATTTTTTTTTTTTGTTTTTGTTGGACTGATTCTTGAAGTCTTATTGAATCACTCACTTCCATTTGTTTAATTCTAATTTTTAGTGTACTATTTTCTTTAGTTACCTTTTTTTTAAGCTCCTTTTGCAATTGGCCAAACAAGTTATTTTGTTCATTGCATTCTTTTTCCATTTTTTTTATTCATTCTTGCAAGGATCTTATTTCATTTCCCCATTTTTCTTCTAACTCTCTTTTAAAATCCTTTATGCAATCTTTGAAGAAAGTCTTGTGAAATGAGAACCAGCTCCTGTCTCTCTTTGGAGTTTCTTCTGAAGTTGTTTTGCCTTTAGAAACCTTAGGATTTGAGGTATGTTCTCTCTCTCCATAAAAGTTGTCTATGGTGAGAGTTCTTTTTGATATTTTATTCATTTTTTTAAGGTTTGAAGTCTGTTCAAGGGAAAGGAGTGACAGCTGCTTTAATTTGCCCTGGGGCAGTTCTGCTGATTGATTTCCAGTATTGGGTAATGGCAGCTAGGTCCAATGGCTTAGTGGTTTTCATGTCTTTTAAAAATGCAAATCTGCCAAACCACCTGCTTGCAATCAGGACAGAGTGGCCTAAGGGTCTCACAGAAGATTCCCAGGCTCTTGGAAACTACAACACTCTGACTTTCTGCTCCAGCTTCTTCTCTCTATGCTGTAGTCTGGATTTGGCAGACTCTCCCTTTGAAGGATTGAAGCAGACCTGTTCTGAAGTTCTTCTAAGATATCTTCTTTTAGAAATGTGTTGTACTCCAAATATTTGTGAATTCTTTGACTTCAAAACCAATTTAGAGGCTTCATCTGCTGTTGGTTTGAGAGAATGTTACAGGAGTTTACAAGAGAATCCTACCTGTTCTCCACCATCTTGGCTCCGCCCCTGGAATTCCCTCAAATGCTTTTTCTGTATATATTGAGATAATCATATGGTTTTTGTTAATTGGTTACTGATATAGTCAATTATGCTAATAGTTTTCTTAATATTGAACCAGTCCTGCATTCCTGGTATAAATCCTACTTTGTCATGGTGTATTATCTGGGGATGATTTTCTATAATCTCTTTGCTAATACAAAATACAGTTCTTATAACTACAAATATCATCTTCTTAAGTAGGGATGTCAACAGTTTAACTTTTAATCTATTTTTTTCTTTTGTATTCATTTCTGATATGCTTATTTAGTTCTAATATTTTCATTAGGAATGATTGACAGTTCTCTATGTCATTGAAGGCCTGCCTGTTCCCCTGAAATATTATGCTCAATTTTTCTGAATAGTTGATACTTGGTTGACTTCTGGTATATTGAATTCCAAGCCTACCAGATCTTTAATACAGAAATTTCTAAGTCCTTGATAATTCTCACTGTGGTTTCTCAATACTCCATTTTTTTTTTCTGGGAGCTTGTGAGATTTTCTCCTGGACCTTATAACACTGAAATCTAGCTACACTATTTTTTGAAGTTTTCAATGTAAGATTTCTTATGTTGTTTTTCCAATGAGGTATTTTAAATTTTCTTCTTTTTTAGTTTAACTATTTTTTGATGTCATTAGTTTCCATTTATTCAATTCTATTCTTTATATATGATTTTCTTCAATTAGCTTTTAAAAAGTGTTTAGTTCAATAGAATTTTTGTGTTTTTTAAGAAATTGTTTTCTTTAGTCAAGTTTTGTTCTTTCTTTTTCAAGCTCCTCTCTCTCTTACATTCTTCTCATTTATTTTGCATTTTTTCTGCTGCCTTATTTGACTTTAAAGTTTTATTTGAGCTCTTCCAAGAAGTCTCTTTGAGCTTGAGGAAAATTCATACTTCCATGAGATTTTGCATGTATGTATTTTATCCTTTTCTTAGTTGACTTTTGATCTTTCCTGTTACCACAGTAGCTTTCTAGGGTCAATATTATTTTTTTCTTAATTTCCTTTCTTCTTTTTTATTTTTTTGATTTTTGGGCCATATAATGGATTTTAAAGTTAAGCTCTGATCATGGGACAAAGGAGTTGCTATCCCAAGTTTCTTGTGCAGCTTTGAGTTTTGGTGTGCTTTGACTTTTGGCTTTGAGCACTAGGGCATCTGGTGTTTGGTGACATTCTCACAGAATTTCAGCAATGTGACCAAGACCAGCCTCTTGTTGCCTGATTTCTGGTGCTGAAAATTTGCCTCCCATGCTGGAACTGGAAGTGCTACCACTGTTCTGCTGTACTATTGTCCTGTTAAGGCAGATTGGAGGTTGCTAATATATATGTTGTGGCTAAGAAACTCTTGCTGACTTGCCCAGACACCATTTGTACTGGGCTTCACTTTCTCCCCCCTCCCCCCGCCACAATGAAACTGATCTTTCCTGATTTTCTTCCAAGATGTACTGAGCAGGAAAATCATTCCACCCCTTTGTAGATGTTGCCATTCCAGAACTTGTTCAGAGACTTGATTTCTAGTTGTTTTAGAAGGGAAGGTAGGCATAATTCAGGCAACTTCTTGCTATTTCTTAGCCATCTTAGCTTTGCCTTCCTCCCCAATTCTAATTTTCAGTGAGTAGTTTTATTTTTTTTCTTTCTTTCTTTTTTTTTTATTATTATAGCTTTTTATTTACAAGATATATGCATGGGTAATTTTTCAGCATTGATAATTGCAAAACCTTTTGTTCCAATTTTTCCCCTCCTTTTCCTCACCCCCTCCCTCAGATGGCAGGTAGACCAATACATGTTAAATATGTTAAAGTATATCTTAAATACAATATATGTATATATTTCCATACAGTTCTTTTGCTGCACAAGAAGAATCAGACTTTGAAATAATGTATAATTAACCTGTGAAGGAAATCAAAAATGCAGGAGGACAAAAAGAGGGATTGGAAATGCTATATAGTGGTTCACACCCATTCCCCAGAGTTCTTTCTCTGGGGTAGCTAGTTCTATTCATTACTGCACTATTAGAACTGATTTGGTTCATCTCATTGTTGAAGAAAACCACGTCCATCAGAATTGATCATCATATAGTATTGTTGTTGAAGTATATAATAATCTCCTTGTCCTGTTCATTTCACTCAACATCAGTTCATGTAAGTCTCTTCAGGCCTTTCTGAAATCATCCTGCTGGTCATTTCTTACAGAACAATAATATTCCATAACATTCATACACCACAATTTATTCAGCCATTTTCTAATTGATAGGCATCCATTCAATTTCCAGTTTCTGGCTACTACAAAAAGGGCTGCCACAAACATTCTTGCATATACAGGTCCCTTTCCCTTCCTTAAGATCTCTTTGAGATATAAGCCCAGCAGTAACACTGCTGGATCAAAGGATATGCACAGTTTGATAACTTTTTGAGCATAGTGCCAAATCACTCTCCAGAATGGCTGGATGTATTCACAATTCCACCGACAATGTATCAGTGCCCCAGTTTTCCCACATCCCCTCCAACATTCCACATTACCTTTCCCTGTCATTCTAGCCAATCTGACAGGTGTATAGTTGTAGATGGCTGAAACTCTTGAGATGATACACTGAGGTCGGTTTGAGCACTTGAGGCTAAGTACCAATTGGACAATACTCTAGGAGCATGTGCTTGGGGAATAGCCCTTCCCACTATCCTGTGCTGGCTCAATAATTGGTGTATACAGAGAATTATAGGAGGGACTAAGGGATGGAGTAAGACAAGCCAGGGTCACTTTGGCAGTAGACGAAGAAGAAGGAGGTCACAGAAATTCTACTTCTATTTAATTCAATCCTACCCCTAAAGACCAAGAATAAAGACTAAGGAGTTTTGCTTATCCCGACTCTGGCTGATTCTAAGGTATCCAAGGTGCTAACGCGGTAATCACATGTAGTGATATCTCAGAGTTGTATTAATTTGCATTCCTCTGATTAATAATGACTTGGAGCATCTTTTCATATGGCTAGAAATAGTTTCAATTTCTTCATCTGAGAATTGAATGTTCATATCCTTTGACCATTTCTCAATTGGAGAATGGCTTGATTTCTTACAGAGTCAATTCTCTATATATTTTCAAAATGAGGACTTTATTAGAAATTTTGACTGTAAAAATGTTCTTCCAGTTTATTGTTTCCCTTCTAATCTTGTCTGCATTAGTTTCGTTTGTATAAAAGCTTTTTAATATGATATAATTGAAATTTTCTATTTTGTAATCAATAATGATCTCTAGTTCTTCTTTGATCACAAATTCCTTCCTTCTCCACAGGTCTGAGAGGTAAACTATCCTATGTTCTTCTAATTTATTTATAATCTCATTCTTTATGCCTAAATCATGGACTCATTTTGACCTTATCTTTGTATATGGTGTTAAGAGTGCATCAATGCTTAGTTTCTGCCATACTAATTTCCAATTTTGCCAGCAGTTTTTGTCAGTGAATTCTTATCCCCAAAGCTGGGGTCTTTGGGTTTGACAAACACTAGATTATTAAAGCAATTGACTATTTTGTCCTTGAAACCTACCTATTTCACTGATCAATTAGTCTATTTCTTAGCCAGTACCAAATGGTTTTGGTGACTGTTGCTTTATAATATAGTTTTAGATTAGGTACACAGCTAGGCCACCTTCATTTGATTCTTTTTTCATTAGTTCCCTTGAAATTCTTGACCTTTTGTTCTTCCAGATGAATTTTGTTATTTTTTCTAGGTCATTAAAATAGTTTTTGGGAGTCTAATTGGTATAGTGCTAAATAAATAGACTTGGTAGTATTTTCATCTTTATTATATTTGCTCAACCTATCCAAGAGCACTTAATATTTTTCCAAATGGTTAGATCTGACTTTATTTGTGTGGAAAGTGTTTTGTAGTTTTGCTCATATAGTTCCTGAGTCATGTTTGTTTCTTACCCACCCTCCTCTCAACATGCCCTACTTTTTATCACTTCTCCTTCCTTCTCTTACCCTTTTCTCCTAGTATTTTTGCCTTTCCTATCAGCCCCTCCCTTTTCTTTCCCCTTTCTCTTCTATTTCATTATAGGGTAAGGTATATTTCTACATCCAATTGAATGAATGTTCTTCCATCTTTGAGCCCAAACTGATGATATAAAGCTTTAGACACTGCTCATCTCCCTCCCTTCTTTCCCTCTATAATAAGTCTTTTGGGCCTATTCATGTGATCTAATTTCTTATTTAACCCTTTTCTTCTTCTTTTTAATATCATTCTATCAGAGTCAGTCTATACCCACACCCTCTACCTATGTATTCCCACTCTAATTGCCCTAATAAATAAATAAATAAATATGGTTCTCAGTAATTAAAAGTATCATTTTTTCATCTAGGGAGATAAACAGTTTAACCTTTAAATAATAATATCACCTCACTACCACCATTTACCTTTCTATGCTTCTCTTGAGTTCTGCATTTGTAGATCAAATTTTGTTTAGTTCTTGTCTTTTCAAGAGAAATGATTGAAAGTCAACTACTTCACTGAAGATCCATCTCTTCCTCTGAATATTTATTCTCAGTCTTGATGGGTAGTTCTTTAATGTAGAAGCTGACAAATCCTGGCTGGTTCCTTGATGCTTGAATTTTATTATATTTGGCAGCCTGTAGTTTGTTGTTTTTGTTTGCTTGTTTAGAGATTATACTTCATGAGTTTTGCAACAATGTTTCTTGGGGTTTTCCTTGTGAGATTTTGGGAAATGCTCAATGGATTCTTTCAATGATTACTAAGTTCTAGTATATCAAGAAAGTTTTATTTGATGATCTCTTGACGAATGCTATCCAGTCTCTTCTCTTTGGTCATGGCCCTCAGATAAACAAATAATTTTTAAATTGTTTCTTCTGAATCTATTTTCTAGGTTGGTTGTTTTTTTCAATGGGATATTTTACATTTTCTTCCATTTTTTCATTCTTTTTAGTTTGTCTAACTGATTATTGGTGTCTCATATAGTCACTAGTTTCCATTTGCCCTGTTCTAATTTTTAATGTATGATTTTTTTTCAGTTAGCTTTTGTATCTTCTTTTCCATTTGATTAACAACTTTAAGATGTTTTCTTCAGTGGATTTTTAAAAGAATTTTTAAGGTTATTTGTTTTTTTTTTTTTAAATCATTTTTTTGCCTTCCTTTTCCAAACTGTTCAATCTCTCCAGCTTATCTCTCATTTCTTTTCTTAATTTTTATTATTTGACTTTTATGATAATTTATGAGCTCTTCCAAAAAGGCTTATGGCCAATTCATATCACCTTTTGAGGTTTCACATATGGAAATTTTATCCTCTTCTAAATTGTTGTTTTGGTCTTCCCTATCACCATAGTAGCTTTCTATGATTAAGGTTATTTTCTGTGTCTTGGTCATTTTCTTTTTCTTTTCTTTTCTTTTTTTGGACCTGTTTTCTGACTTTTAAGTTTGAGTTGTGCTCATGGAATACAGGTAGATCTGTCCAAAGCTTCTTGTTCTCTTTGAGTCTCTGTGCTGAGCACAGGAATCCCTTGTGTTTGATGTCTTGCTCACATTACTGTGAATGTCCTGGCCTAGTCCTGTATGCTGTTGCTTAGTTTCCTGAGCTGGTAATTTGCCTTCTGTGCTGGACCTAGAGGTTGCCCCCATGATTTGCCATACTACTGAGCCAGGACTGAGGGTCTCAGTTGCTAATCTGCTGTGATTAAGACCTTCTCATTGGCTTTCCAAGATAACATCTGAGCAAAGTTGAACACTTTTATCCCACTGAGACTAACTTTTCTTGAAGTCTTTCTGACCTATCTTGAGTTGGAGAATAGTTTCATTCCATTTCTTTGCAGACTCTGTCATTATAGATTCTGTTCAGAGGATTGGTTTCATATGGTTTTTTGGAAAAGCTTGAGCAGAAACCATCTTTTTGTTTTTCTTATTTTTTCTCTTCTATATCTTTTGATTTTAATGTCATTTTTAAGTTCTATGAATGCTCTATGGGCAAGTGACTATTTGACATTGCTGGAGGGAGAAGCTCTATTGCTTTAGTATCTTTCTCTCAAGATGAATCCTGGTCTTCACTCTTCAAATAGCAGTTTTCTATGGTTGGTTTTTCTCTTTTGCCTGCACATTTAAAAATATATATATATATATATATATATATTTATAGCAGCTTTCTATTGCAGTCACTTCAAGTCCTGAGATGTATGAGCATGTATCACTGATCTTGTATCCTCTCCTTGCAAATGGAACTAAAATCAAACTCTGCCCTTTTGTAAATGTTTACAGTTTGCAGTGTCCTTACCCCAATACTTTTGCATTTACCAGGCATATTTTCTTTCTTCTCTCCCAGATCTGCTTTTCAGCAGCCCAACTGTGCCTAGCATCCCTTAGAAGCAGAGATTCCAACAATCTTCCTGGCTCAAATGCTGTCTTCCTACATTGTCCAGGAGGTGATAATTCTTGTTATTAGGGCCAGGCTATTTACCAACCCAAATAGTCTTAGGGCTCATTGTTTGGTACTTCAGACAAGTTAGCCTGGATATATTTACATTTTATTTGGCCCAATGTTCCATTCTGATATCATTGTTTGAATCTTTTCCAGTTGTCCCAGAAGGACCATGTTTTTACCTAAGTGTTGTTCATTTTCCCCCATCTATATTCACCTCAAGACATTCTTTGTGAGGGAAATTGGGAGAGATTGAAATTTTCCAACCTACTCCATGAGCTCAGAATCCTTTCCAAGTTCAGTTTTAAAGAATAAAGAGACTTTATATGGTAGGGGTAGAAGGAGTTGGAAAAACCTTGAGATTTGAGTGGAGTCTCCTCTGTCATAGATAACATGTGGGCTGTTTTATATTGACTATAAAGTGAGGAAAGTGGGGCTATGTCTTTAAAAACCAAATAGAAGAGATTATATGGCTTCAGGTAGGATTTCAAAATTTATCCCCAACACCATCATTTCTCATGATTAATCACACATATACGAAAATGCTACAAGCATAATTATAATTAGAACTCAATCTGATACTGAAATGAGTGGTCTAGCTGGTTTATGTTAATATTAAATTAATGGAAAAGGTAAGGAAAAATGATTGTAGAATATGAATAAACAAAGTTGTTTATCTTCTTTTCTTACTGTGCTTACCATCAAGTGAACCTAAGGGACTTATTTTGATCATGTAAGTGTATTACATCACTCAAACTTCCTACACTTGTTTTCAATTCCTTGTAAGCAGTTTAATGGCAAAAACATCTTAGTTTTGGTTATTTAAAATTCAGTCTCTGAAATTATTTTTATGTTCTTTTGTAATGAATTTAAGATAAAAGTAAAGATGATAGATTCTTTCTTATCTGTTTCAACCCTAATCAGTTTACTTATGCTAGGTTCAAGCTAGAAATCAATGAATTAAGAAACTCTAACATGAAAATAACAATTATTTCAAAATGTGTGAAGGATCTAAGGATCAAGCAAAATGGTTTTGTATGACATTCTCAAAAGACAAATTTTAAAATACTGAATTCTTACTAAATTTTTTAAAGTAAAATTTTCCTTTTGCTATTTCATTTAATCATATGACAAGATAAAACTCATAACCTCCCATTGTTCTCTTCTATAAGATTATGAATGTGAATATCTTCTGTACTATCCTATGATTTATCTGATTTTTTACAGACTAGAATAGCAAATTCTTTATATTGTCAAAATCTCAAAAGATAAAAAGATAAGAATGGATTGTAATCTGTTCATTGAAGGGAGTGCTCACATTGAATAGATCATAGATCTATCTACTCAAATACTAAAATATCTGAAGATTAGAATCCACCAGAAAGAAGTGTTTCTTATTCCCCTCCCCTTTTCAATATAGTCTTTATACATTATTAATTTTTATTTGTTTAGGTATATGATCAAATTAATTCAACAGACAAAAGTTACTGTTCACAGAAACCAAAAATATGTAATACAGAGTATAGAGAATGTGATGAAAAAAACACGATAGAAAAATATTTTCTTCTATCATTTAACCCATATGAACAGACTAACAATGCAGTTATGGTAGAAATGAAAAGGTGTTGTTTTCAGATATATTTTGCTGAAATCTCAACTATAATTCAAATAAATTAACATTAAAATCATTTAATTTATGCAGTACAATAAGTTCAATAAAAACATGTATATTATGAGATTCTAATTAAGTTGGTAAATTATTTATCTTCTGTAATTTTTATAGTGACATTTACATGCCTTCTATGCCTATAAAATTTTCTCATTATGCAAGCTAATAAAAATGGTAAAGGAAATTGAAGAGAAATAATGTTCTTTTTCCAGACTTCCCAAAGCTTTAACGAATATAAAAACCATGTACACAGAGTACTTATTTATTCATGAACTCTTACATTATGTCTTTATGAATAGTGTTCTTCACTAAAAGTTGTCATGAATCAATCTTCAATGTATCAAAGTAGATTTTACTGAACCACTCTATTTAAGTGACAAGCACTAGATTATTCATTTATGTCCTAGTTACACTCCATTTAAATCTGTCTCTTTCAGAAATAAATTATTTCCCTCCATTTAGGTTATATAGTATTCCAAGAACAAAAATTTTGGGGAAAAAAAAGGAAAATTGTCATGAGTTATAATATCAAAATTATCATTTTCCTTGCTTCTTTATCTAAGTCAGTGTTTCTTAAACTTTTTTCTTCTTATGAATCCTTTTTCACCTAAGAAATATAGGTATATAGGTATGTAGGAAATATAGGTGTATAAAAGAGTTATGCAAATCCAACAGTTACTGATTACAAATCATAATTCTGCTACACCTATATTCAGTTACAAGAACCCATATTCCTAACAATTGTGACAGAGTTTAAGAATCTGGGGTCTGAATAACTTAACAATGTCAACTTTTTCATGCTTTCTTCTTTCATTCAAAAAGAGTTAAGAGCACCATTGCCTCTCATATTATATCCTACCACTTATGAGTAGTGTCTTTAATATATAAGTTAACTGATTAAACTCTTCCTTAGAAAGATTCCAATTAAATCTGCTGGCAAAAGTTTTATTAAAAGAGAAAAAAATAAATAAATTTAACTAGGGTTGGGGAAGTAGACCTTTGTACTAGCCTAGAGAACTTATAAATTGTTGACAGAATCACTTCAATCTTTTTTTTTTTTCCCCCTTTCCTGACTTTGGCAATGAGTTCTATTGCCTTTCCTCCTCTGCTGATCGTATTTTTAATAGCTATGACAATCACTATCCTAAAGCACTAACCACTTTCATTTCTATTTTTTTTTTCCTGGTAGCATCAGCATACTCCCTTCTCTTTTAATAGGCTCATTTTTATCCTTGTAGAAACTTGATGAATTTCTTTTAACCCAACACCAAAATATAGGTCACTTCCCTCCATACCATAAAAGCTTAATGATCAAATTCTCTATAGATATATGTATATATATCATATTTCATAATTATATACACACATATTTCTATAAATATCTCCACATTAATATAGAAATAGATAGATCATGTTATACCAAAGCTTACTTTCTAACCCTATTATCTCAATACAAATAATTTAAGTAAGCTTTCTTCCTTCTAGTATTTTCAGCTTTTCAAAGAGCTTTTTTAGATCTTTTCTTTTCCTTATTAACATTCTTAATAACTTAGACAAGGCCTATCTTGTCACCAATAGAGAAAACTTCCCTATTACAAATGCAAATTAGCACATGTTTACAGTTTAGTCTCTGCACCATTAAAGAGTTAATTGGAACACTAATTGGTTTAGTGATTTGCTGAGGTTTATTCAGCCAGTAGGTGACAGAGATGGGACATAAACTAATACTTACTGACTTTGCTAATACTTGATGACTTTAAGGCTAGCTCCCTACCATTGCAAACTGTTTTCTTTCTTATTATATCAAAAGAAAATCTCATGATGCAACTGAATATCTTTATAGCCATTTTGCAAAGGAATAAAGATTACATTCGATTTTAATTAAACAAATTTAAAATGGTATGTGTGTATATTTAGAATACCACCATTCCAGGTATTCAGGGAGATAAATCTCACATGATGTAAGTTTATACTGGGATGTATATTCAAGTAGGGACTAAGAGTCAGAGACATAAAACAGAGAAATATAGAACAAAAGAAACAGGAAAAGTTAGAGAGATACAAAAGGAGATAAAGATAAGATAAAAGGAGAGTAAAAGATGATAGGGGAAGAGAAAAAAAAATGAAGGGAGCTGAGAGAAGAAACAAACTTTGTAATTCTTTCTAAGAAAAAATACATGTCAGGAGCAAATATCAAAAAAGAAAGTATAGTACTACTTTGCATTTGCTATATAGAAAATAAAAACTCTTTTAAAGAAAAAGCTAAATGTGGGACATTTGTTACAAATATATTGGAAACCAGTGACTTCAGATTGCCCTCATATTTAAGATTTGCCTAGGTAACTGAAGAAGTTTGGATAGACAATAATGTACTCTAGTTTGCTGAAGTTCCCTTTTTTCCCCCCTCTTTTTTGTTCTTATTTTCCTTCTTTATAATGAGTCATATAAACATCAAAATTAGCAATATTTTGTACCTATGGAGTTTCTGCAATTGTTATTCACATACTATAATTACTATATTTGCATGTATATATTATATAGCTAAGATATTTTAAAATTATTTTATATAAATTCTAATTAATTGAAAATTTGTATATTTTTCAATCAATGCATTAAATGCTTATGAATATAAAAAAAAAACACATATTGAACTATAAATAGAATTGTAGAAATAACTAAGACATGGAATCCAGAACACACATTTTATTTTACACAAATATTATTGGCAAGATGCATATTATCCTTTTATTCTATCTTCCCCAAAAGAGAAAGAATTATGTTATAAGATTCATAAACTGTCTTCACTCATTTCGCTGCATTGTTTTCAACTTGGTTGGAAAAAGGTAGTTTTGTGGTAACAAAGTGAAATAACATCATTGTCAATGTCATTATCATCATTATGAACAAGAAGAAGAACAAACATCACAACAATTACTAGGAAACCAAAATTTAATTTTTTTTATTTGAGGAAGATACATATGCATATATTTTTGTGAAAAATGAAACTCAATTTTTATAGAACTTGTTTTATAGAAAAAGGAAAGTAAATAAAAGGAAACATATGAAGAGTATACAATAATACAAAAATATAAAATAATACATTTTAAAGACACATTGATTTGAACCAAAATGAAGTGATATATGATTCAAATGATATTTATATATCATAGATATCATATAAGTTAAATATACTTGATAAGTGGCTGTTCAAACTGTATGCAGAGTTTAATCTTTTGCAAATATAAATTTTATACATTTGTTTTCCCAGAAAAAAAAATAATAATCATATGGTTGCTTTAAACCAACTTGGAATTACTTAACTTAAAAGTTCATTTAAACTTCATTCTCAAAGACCCCAATTGTTGTCTTCCCAACTTGATGCCAGAGTTTGAAATACCATTTTCCCCTCAGTGAAGGTAAAAACATTATGTCTACAAATGATGAATTGTTTGCATATAAATTGTTGGTACAGCTGGATCAACTGTCATTTTTAATGGTTAATATGTGGTTAACTTTTGTCTTTAGTCTTTTAAGTGAAAGAAAAGCATATTTACCCTAGAAGCTTAGTTACCAGAAAGCTACAAACACAAACACATTTTCTACCTTAGCATAATACGGCTATCATCTTTGCAATGTTTTTATACATGATATAGTGCTTTGTACACATCAGGTAATTTAATAATGTTAATGTTTAAAGTATGCATTTTGTCTTTTGAAACACTTCTATTAATCAAATTCTTAATATCATGGGCAGTAACTAAACAGCATAAAGGTAAACTTTGAAATTTACAATATGCTACCTATAGACTTTTATAGTTTTAAGGAAATTGCAGTGATAATGTATTAGGAACAGAGTTCTCTCCTTGATTCCTAGGTAGTCAGTTTTATTTAATATTCTGAATATAGGTTTGGACAATAGTTGTTAGGTAGTTTTAAATAGTTTTTATGGTTCCTTTGAGATCTCCTAGGTATCACAGTATACTCTGAATTCTAATACAGGTCAGAAAATGCCATTAATGTCACAAACTTTTGATATATATATTTTTTTTCCAGTGACTGGAACATGTAGTATTGTATAGTTGATAGATATCAAAAAAAGGGTGCTCTGAACATTTTTCTCCTTGTCAGAAATTTCTTTTTTTTCCCCCAAAAGATGAAACCATTTATAGTGCTTAAGAAAGAAAAATTTATCCTGCTGGACACCAGTATATTTTTTCAGGACATCATTTTTTTCTTTTTTGATTTTAATAATACACGCATCTTGAAATAACAATAAAGCCAGAACTATCATCAAGCCAAGTAAAAAATATCCTATTCATTTCCAAATATTGTTTTCTTTTTTGTGTTTTTAAAATTTTCTGTTAATTTAAAAAAAAAAAAAAAAAGAACAAAAAGATAAAAACAAACAAAACAGAACAGAACACTGTCATGTGCCCAGCAGAACATCACAGAGAATTGAAAATATATAACAATAAATTACCAATTCAAGAAAGGATATATAATAGATAAGATTATATTCCTGAGTGTCCATCTTTTCATTGCTTCCTTGTAGGTTGTTCTTTTGTTCTCTGCTGCACATTTTTGTTTTTACTTTATTCTTTATTTCCTCTTCTATCCTCCCTAAGCAGTTGTAGGTAAGCACAAATACACACACACCCCTTCACATAAAAAACATATATACATACATTCACACCCATCCCAGACCCACACACACATATATATCTATACAGACACCTACATAGATTAACATGCATGCACATGTATATACTCAGATACACTTACACACATATGTAAACATGCATCTAAAACAATTAGTATGACTTACATATAATGTAATTTTTTCTGTTGACTGAATTTTTTATTTTGCTTTTAAGATCAATATACTAGCTGTATTTCTTTTTTCCTAGTAAATTCTACTCCTGATCCTTGTTGTAGTGTTTGTGTATCTCTCTTCTTTCCTACCTCTGCCAGCTCTCCTGCTTTTTCCTTAATTTGCCTTGCTATTGCTCAACCTCCCCCTACCCCTACATCCCTCCCTTGTCTTCTTCCCCACCCTTTGGCTCCTCCTCTGCCCATCCTGCCTCCTTTATTAATATTTTTTATAAATTTTGGAGGATGATATACCTTTCATGGTAAATAGGAAGTGTTGCCTATTTAATTCATTCCCAATGTTGAGTAGGTTTTCAGAATTATGAGCCCTCCTCCCACTTTTAATGCCTTTTGTCTATTCTTCCTCTGCATCTTAATTGTTTAAATAAATTCCAGTCTCTTGCAAGTGCCCATAGGTAGCTAGATCTCAGTTCCACTGCTCTGCACTTTTTGGGTGTGCTGGTTCTTTCTTGCCCAGGGACCCATCTCTGCAGTATAGCTGGGCCTAGTGTTCCTAAAAGCCACGATTCACTCCTTCTTCCTGAAGTCAATTATTCTCCCTCCCTTCCCTTGCATGCAATCCAGGTGAAGAAAGTTTCTGTGCTCCCTGCTGAGTCTCTGGCCAAACCCAGCTAGCCCCAGGGTTCCTAACTGGGTGTATCTACAGAGCTAGCCCGGAGGTATTTGCCTGCTCTTCACACTAGCTAATTCCCAGCCTGGAATCTTTTTTCAGATATTCTTAGACCTTCTTCAGATCTTCCAGGAGGACTACTATTTTGACCCAAAACTTCTTGATTTTGCACTAGTCTAGGTTTAGCCTGAGGCACAATTTTCTTCTATTTGTGGGGGAAATCTGAAGTGTCAGAAATTTACTCATCTAATCTGCCATCTTCTCAGAATCCTCCTATTCAGTTAAAAAAAAAAATATATATATATATATATATATATATATAGAGAGAGAGAGAGAGAGAGCATTATAAAGTGAAGGTAGTTTAAATACTTTAAAATACATTTGAAGTAATATGTTAATAATAAAAATCAGTTCAATATATCAATGCAAATAAAGGTTTATTCAAATGTAATCAGAGTTTTAGCTATCATATATTATGGTCTAAGGTCTATCCTAGGCATTAGTGATACAAAGATAGAAATATGACAATCTCTGTTTTAAAAAGCTTGCATCCTATTGAAGGATACAACCTATATACTAATAAATAAAGAAAAAAGTCTATAAAACTGATTTCTAATGAAAAACAGTAATAATAATAATAATAATAATAATAATAATAATAATAACAACAATTATGTAAAAAAGATCCAAGAAAAACATCTTTAAGAGCTGTATACGAGGAAGATTGGAATTCCACAAGTTGGAGGTGGGGAGGAGAATACCTGTTAGACATAGAAAGGGTGAGAGTAATATAGGCAAACAATGAAATATTTTTCATAAAGAATAGCAAGGAAGGCAAATTGATTGGCATATATAGTACATGAAAAGAAGCAATTTGATATAGAGTCAAACATTCAGATAGAAGTCAGATTATGGAGATTAAAATGCAAAAAACAGGATTCTGAATTTTATTCTGGAGAAAAATGGAGCCCTTGAAGTTTTTTGAGCAGAGAAACTCTATAATATGATAGGTTCTTTAAGAATGCTCATCTAGGGGCACCTAGGTGGTGCAGTGGATAGAGCACCAGTGCTGAAGTCAGGAGGACCCAAGTTCAAATCTGACCTCAGACACTTAACAAGTCCTAGCTGTGTGACCCTGGGCAAGTCCCTTAACCCCAATTGCCTCAGGGAAAGAAAAAAAAAAAAAAGAATGCTCATCTGAATTCAGATCAGTTTCAATAATCTTGTGATGAAGAGCACCATCTATACCCAGAATGTGGGAAATGAGTGTGGACCACAAGATAGCATTTTCATTTTTTGTTGTTATTTGCTTGTATTTTCTTTCTCAGTTATTTTTCCCTCAATCCAATTTTTCTTGTGCAGCAAGATAATTATATAAATATATAATCATTTGTTGGATTTAACATAAATTTTTAACATATTTAACATGTATCGGATTACCTGCTGTTGGAATACACAGGAGCCACCTGACATTGGCTGCTGGAGATCTAATCCAGACCTGCAGAATAGATCTCCTCTTGTGATAGGATAATACAGGAGACTGAGAAGCTGTTGCATTGTTTGACCTCTCTCCTCTTTCCTCTGCCTGCAATTTATCTCATTCCCAATCTGCAACACCTGTGTCAGCAAAGGATGTCTTGCAGCTCCTTTAGATGCTATGATCCACAGCTGTGGAGGCTCTCAGAGAACTGACCTGTCCCTTAGCAGCCTGCTATCTAGGGAAGGAGGGGAAATTTTGGAACACAAGGTTTTGTAAGGATCAATGTTGAAAAATTGCCCATGCATATGTTTTGTAAATAAAAAGCTTAAAAAAAAAAAGAATGCCCATCTAGTGAGTGATATCTTAGACTGAGAATTGGCTGAAAGCCAAATGAGATGTTCTAGTTGAAAGGGGATTATAGCCTAATTTAATTTAGAAAATTTAGAAATTTTATTTAGGAAATTTGCTATGTGATTATATAGAAAGGGATATGGGCAAGAAAGACTATGAAAATAGAATATATGACTTGAAAATTAGTTCAAGCCTCTGAATCCAGATACTTAAAATATGACATCATAAATAAAAAATAAGAAACTAATTTGAGATGGGTAAAAATCCAGAGAACTTGATGGATTTAGAAAAGGTAGTACCCAAAAGATGATTGAAATGTAAGAATATTGAGATTTAATGACAGAGTACATCGTTAGGTTGAAAAATGAAGGCATCCAAATAGATTGGAGACAGAATAATAATTTGGGAGAATAGGTAGATGAAAAGCCATTTGGTGGGAGCAAGTTAGAATATATCCAAATTGGGTAAAACAGAGAATAAATGATCAGTGTTTTAGAAGAAAATATAAAATGAGAAGGAAAAGACAATTTTGGAAAACCCCATTGACTATCATCTGTTTTGGCTTGTTTGAAGGCTGGAAAAAACCTTTTTTGTCTGGTTTATTATCATTATGATTGAAGTAGGCTGAATAACTTTTAGGTTAATGGTAGTCAAAGATTATTTGCATTGTCCCATAATGACCAATCAAAATAATTTGCTGAGTATTGAGAATAATCTCTCATCGTGCTTAGTTCTAGGGATGAGAGAGTGATACAAAAGGAGGCTATTTCTAATATATTATGTATCTTTTTTTGTGAGGCATTCAAAGTTGAGATTCACTCAGGATCTCATAACTAGTTGTTTGCTTGTTGTCTTTCAGTAAGGGTCAATTGTCTGAGGCAAGATTTGAACCCAGGTCCTTCTGACTCTAGGTCTTATGCTCTACTCATTGTGTCACATAGCTCCCATGTCTTTTTAAAATAAAATTGACCACCCTAAAACTAGAATGTTGTTAATTACACTGTGGATGTTTAAATATATATTTGTTGTGTACTGATTAAATAAATAAAAAACAAAGTTTAACTTCTATCCAATATAAACTCTAGTTCAGAAGAAGTCAGAAAATTGATTCTCATACATGACACCCAGTTCTTGACGATTTCATTACCATAAATGTCAATGAAACTGTACTCTTCTGCTTCTCTTCCTACTTCATAAGTATTTTAAGTATTCTTAAGAATCAATTCTTATTACTCTTCTTTTTCAATTTAGCCAATAAACAAATAATTTTTTCTTCAGTTAATTTTACTTAAAATAATAATTTCTTTTCGTGATATCATGCAATTCTGAGATTTAAACTATAACTTTCTATCTTATCCCATCTTCTTGCTCTGATAGTCTTTGAGATGATTCTTGAATTATTAAAGGATTAGCCTGAGGAAATAGATAAAATTAAGTAGAGATCAAAGTGTATAACCAATGAACCAATGAGTTCAAAGACAGTAGATCACCAAAAAAAAAAAGAAAAAAGAAAAAAAAGGTACATTGGGGCTAGGTAGCAGATCGTAATTGCAGATAAAGAAGATTAATCTTAATATTTCCATTTAATACAAGGTTATTAAGACACCATAACAATAGCAGTTGTAAATATGATATTTGGAAACTGACATTTTGTCTCCAGAGTAATTAATATCCTTTTACAACTCTTTTTTTTCCAGCTCCACTCACTTTTTATTCATCTGAAAATTATATAGCTTTTAGGTCTATACAAACTTTCTACAGATGATTTCCAAATTCCCAAGCTGTTTTTGCAGTATAAAATCATATTTCTTCACTTAATAATTTTTTTCCAATTACATATAAAAATAAATTCATTTTTTGGTAAGATTGTGAGTTCTAATTTTTCCCTCCTCCTTTCCCTTATTTCCCCCCTACCCAAGACCACAAGCAATCTGATATATGTTGTAAATGTACAATCGTGTTCAATATATTTTCATATTGTTCATGTTATTCATTGAAAACATGAATAAAAGGGGAAAACATGAGAAACAAGCAAATAAAAGGTGAAAATAGTATGCTTCAATCTACATTCAGTCTTCATAGTTCTTTCTTGGTCTGCGGATAGCATTTTCCATCACAAGTATATTGGAATTGTCTTGGATCACTGTATTACTGAGAAGAACTAAGTCTGACATAGTTGCTAATCACATAATCTTGCTGTTACTATATACAGTGTTCTCCTGGTTATGTTTATCTTATTCAGATTCAAATCATGTAAGTCTTTTCAGGCTTTTTTGAAATCAGTCTGTTCATCATTTCTTACAAAACAATAGTATTCTATTAAATTCATGTACCATAACTTATTCAATCTTTTCCTAATTAATGGACATCCATTTGATTTCCAGTTTCTTGCCACCAAATGTAGCAGCATTTGCTGCTACAAATATTTTTGCACATTTAGATCCTTTCCCATATTTTATGATCTCTTTGGCATACACATCCAGTTGTGGTATTGCTGGATCAAAGGATGTCTTTGTATAGTTGCAAATTGCTCTCCAGCATGGCTATATCTGTTCACAACTCCATCAAAAATGATTAGTGTAACAGTTTTCCAAAAACCTCTGCAACAATTGTCATCATTTTGGTCAGTCACATTAGCCACTCTGAGAGGTGTGCTGTGATACCTCAGAGTTGTTTTAAGTAACATGTTTCCAAGTGAATAAATTCATATTTTCAATGGCTGTTAGACATCTCCAATACTTACATGCTGATTATAATTAAAACAAATGCAGGTCAAAACCATCATTTGACCTTAACATGATTTCATTTGTTTTTCATTTTCTCATTTAATTTAACATTATTACATTTATCTTAGTCTATCATGATTGAAATGTGGGAGGCATTCTAGACTGTACAATAATTTTGCATCATATATTAGTAACTATATCCTGATCATTCTAAATCATTGAGGTCTCTCAAGAATTACCTTTCATTTTTATTTTACCTACTAGTATCTCAATTCTTGCCTTTAAAAATTCTCCTGAAGGCTTTGGATGGTGAAGGAGGGATAATTATTCATTTCAATTAATTGAAAGTATGTATATGGAACGATAAAATTTTCTTAGTGTTACTATGGAAGTACGTAAGATCTGGATAAAGTATAAGGAGTACAAATTTGACTCAATATAATAATTTAATGAAATGTTCAAACACAAGAAAATATGTAGAATTAGAAAGGGTTATTTTTGGAAACAATAAATTTCCTATTAGTGGAGATAATTAGGCAGAAGTTTGATTATTCTTTGTCAAGGCTCTTTCAGATGGGTTTCATATTTCAGATAATATTTGAACTGAAGCAAAAACTAGTTAAGTCATCAAACATTTCTAAAGTACTACATTGAAAACATTGTAGTTCATATAAAAAAGAGTCTTAAATTCCCTTCCTTTTTTAGGGATATTTCTATCTTTTTGTGTGAGGATTTTATGTTAGCTGTTCCATGAGAGTAAGCAGAAGAAAACTTTTCTAATGGGATTCCATTGGTACCCTTCCCACCCCCTTCCATATTAGTGTCTTCCCTCTAAGAACTTCCCTGGTATGCTTTTGATATGGTATATCATGCATATATTCCACCTTATAATATAATCAGATAGTAAAGAATGCCTCACTTTTAAATTTTTATTTCCAGTGACCAGAACAAATGTATATTATTTGATGTTTCCTCATCTGTCACACAAAAAATTCAAGTTTACAAGATGTTTCTAAAAAAGAATGTTTCAATCACCAATAATTAATACAAGTATGTAAAAACAAGATTTTTAAAAACCACAATTTTCTAGTAGATAAAATGTTCATTATAGTCTTGAAACTGCTCCAAAGGCTGACCAGTAAAATGAAAGATTTGCTTTATGAAGTATCACTGGTGTTTCTTCCTGCAAATTTATATACATTTTTTTTTCAATTTTTTGATGAAAAACATTCTCTTCATATGCTTCAGAAAAATACAGTTCAACAAGCTGGGGATAATTTCTCCAGCAGGAACTGCTTTTCTCTTTAAAACTCAAATCTTCACAAAAATTCCATCTGGGGACCATATGTCTCTTAGTGCAGCTATTTTTAACTAAGGCACATTAAGTTACAAATAGTTGTAGCTAATTCATTCCATACCATTGTGAGACATGCTCAATCAAATATTGAATCATCATCTAAATATCTAAGCTGTATTTTTCCAGGTAAAAAAATGGAGGAAGGTATAGAAGAGTAACCAACCAGAGAAGAGTGAAATTTAAATTAAACACAACTGTTTATTTAAAGAAAAGTGAGACCAGCTCTTTCTCAGGTTGGGGCTTGCAATGAAGGTCATAGGCATGGCACAGAAAAAGTCAATGAAACTGTTGGCTTGGAGAATAGCTACCCTGATTCTGTCTTTCATCAAATAGTCAAAAACTATTAGCTGTAGTACCTATTGCCTCAGCAGTCTATCATTTCATAAGACTTGGCTATACCGATGACAAGTTACAAATGAATGAAGCATATTGACTGGCTTTAGCTTAAAAAAATGTCCTTTTCCCCAGTGCTCTGTGAAAAACATCCACAGAAGCAATTTCAGGATAAATAATCTCATAAATTAAATGATGGAGTGCCTGCCTATTCCTTAGAGAATGGAGAAAAGAAGCCATTTAATCTGTAACATATAGTGACAAATCAATAAGTCTAGAAGCAGTTTTGATCCTTAAATGAGGACTCATTAATAACTGATCTGGATTAATTCCAAAATTTGCCAGTTTATTGTGAAACTGTCATTTATGCTAAATAAAATACATAGTCCTTTAGTGTTGAGTTAAAGAGAGGAAAATCATTTTAATACTGAGAATATTGTTTTATTTTACTTTCACATTCTAATGAATAGGCTAATATTACATTAATTAAAAGATACTTGAAAGTGTCAAAGTATCCTTTGAATATACCCTTTCTCCATTTCCTATAGTGGTATCAATAAGATTTTATAAAAAGGGGAAGACAAATTCAGGGAGAAGGAAGGGGAAGTGAACAGATGTTTACTAAGTTTCTATACAGTAAGGCACGATTCCAAATGCTTAGAACCATTATCTCAGTGTATCAAGATTTATGTGACAAAAATAAACTGTTAAGGACTTTTATGTCTTTAATTTATTTGTTTTTGATCAAAGGAAGAAATCATTATGTTCATTTAAAAGTGCTTAAGGGTCAATGAAATTATAAGGGACTTTGCATGTATATAACAATAATTATGATTTATTATGTGGGATAAAAGTAAAGTTATAATGCTGTAAATAATAGACTCTTCTCAAGCTAGAATGACTGTTCAAAAATAGATTAGGTTTAACTTCTTTTCATAAAAAAGTATTTTAATTTAAAATTATTTGGATTTGTGTGAAACTATTTTGACTTCAGGAATAAACAGCACCAGCTAGTTCAATTGGTAGATCATAAGACTCTCAATCTTTATAAACACCATATGGGGGAGGGGGCACATGGTAATAATTTATATTATCAATATAATACAGAGGAAAGAGCATTAATTTGACTCAGAGGAATTGGATTCAAATTCCATCTCTAATATTTGGTACTTGTGTGAATTTGGTTGGAATAAATGAACTCACCTTTCTTCTAACACTGGTTCTATATTCCTAAAAATGAAAGGTATTTAAATTTTATTTTGAATCAAAGGAAATGAAATTGAACATTAAAAAGGAAATGGTAAATAGCAACAACAGAATAGCTGATTTCCACATACAAGTCCAAATTATAAAAAAAAAAAAGGGGAAAAAAGGAAATCAGAAAAACATGCTATATACTTAGAATATTAAAAAAAAATTTGCTGCATAAGGAAAACACTTTTAGTAAAAGGTTATGAAACAATATTGAATAATAAAAGTACTGTGCTCCCACTCAGTATTTCCATTCATTGCACTGAATCTCCTAAAACATAAAGATGCTTTCTTAGAATCCACCATCAATTCCAACAACAACAATAAAAAGTGGAATATACAGATACTATCTAATCAAGAAACATTTACAAGTCAACAATATCGACTAGATTGATATGAAGAGAGAGAGGGAGAGAGACAAAGAGAACTAATTAATTGATCTCAGTAGTTAAATGACTACCAAATTCCTTTTCCTGATATATGAATTATTTCAATTGCTATGCAAATAAAACAGAGGAAATGAACTATAGATTAATATTACTAATGAATGCTCTTACAAATATTTTTAAGTTATTATAAAGCAATCACTTATATGCACACATAAACATATTTATATACACATATCCATATTTATAGTGTGTATACACATGCATAAGTATATATAGATATATGTATATAAGTACATATATCTATATAAATGACTATATATGTATACATACCTAAATCCTTTTCTATATAAATATATATTGTGCATGTATATATACACACTTGTACACTCACACATAAATAAAATGAGTGATTTATAATTAAAACATGATTACAAGAAGAAATCAACATTAAAAAATAATATAACTATCATTTTTAAAAGTAATCCATATTAGCATCCTTGTGCAGCCAAAAAAAAAAAAAAAAAGAAAAGAAAGAAAAAGGAAATAAAAGAAATGATAGATCTCAATGAAAATAAAATGAAAAGGTTATATTACAAAAATATAATGAAATAATTGATTAAACTAGATGGAAGAAATTTTTACATTCATACTTAGGAGAAAATTATTGTCCAAGAAAGACATATAGTCAGTTTCAAATGAAAAGAAAAAGCTTTTCAGTGAATGGCATTTAAATTTTTTTTATAAGAACAAATCCAACCAGGAAGGAAGAAGAGATTTACATATAGAAAAAACTCATCACATTGCATATAAACTTTATAATATCCAAAATATAAAAGGACTACACAGAAACCTAATAGCCATCCACTAAGGACAATGCATGAGCTTGTAAAAGTATTAATGAAAGATTGCACCAAATTATTAATAATAAGAAATGCAGAATTGCATCTCTGAGATTTTATCTCACACTACAAAATCAGTAAAGACAAAAATCAAAATTGTCAGTGTTGATTGGATTGTAGAGGACATATTCTTTAGAATTGTGTCATAATTCAAACATTCTAGGAAGTCATTTTTACCAGGGATTCAAACTGTTGAGCAAATGTCCTAGAGGTTAAAAAAAATAAAACAGATGAACTTTCTATATATACTAAAATATTTACAAGAGTTTTTGTTTTTATGAAAAAAAATTTTTTACAAGACTTGTCCAGATTTTAGAGAATGTTTAAACAAATTGTGATGTAAATGTGGTCATATTATTTTGCCATAAAAAATTACAAATCTGAGCAATATAAAATGTGATTTTTGTAAATTGATGCAGAACAGAGGAATTATGTGGAAAATTTTAGATGACTTAAAAAAATAAAAAATATAGAAAAAATAAAACTAGATAGGACATATTTTAATAATGCTTAAATCTAAATCCCAAGAAGGAAAGACAATATTCATCTCCCATCTTTTATTGAAAACCCTGGATACTGTCACTATATAGTATTGTATAAGCTGTCAGAGGGAGTCAATGTGTTCATTAATGTTTATTTTTTTGTTTGGTTTGCTTTTAATCATTGTTATATACAGAGTCTTACTGAATATAATTAGAGGTAATATTTGGAAATAAATGTGATATAAAAATAAAATAAAACATGTAAATGAATTTATATACATATATATACATTAGCACCTATCAAATAGATCTTTTATTCTTCTGTTTAGTAAATTATATTTAAATAAATTACACTGCCTTTTCAAGCCAATATCTTTGATCACCAAATAGTCCTACATTTTAGACAGTTAGTTTAATAGACCTTAATTGGAGTCCCAAACTTACTACCTTAAACTAAATAGCCCTAGAAAGGAAATTCCCTTCCATTACTCCTGAAGCCATTGTATTTTATCTAACAAACAATCAATTGCAGCTATTTTAGCTTTTTTTTTTGTTCTGTGTTTTGTTTTTTGTTTTTTTGATCCAATAGAAATGAAGAAATGGCTTTTTGCCATGTAGTTTTTAATGCTATTATCTTTAGATACATTTGTTGTTATTACTCAGACATGCTCTTCAGGTTAAATTACAGAAATATGAAATTTTAATATTAAAAGGGATTTTAGAGATCATCTAATCTATATCATCTAATTTTATATATAAGAGACTCGGAAAGGTACTGTGATTTGTCTAAGTTCATCTAGTTTAGTGGTATCAAACTCAAAAAGAAACAGGGACTACTATATCTATGGGCATATATTGACTTAGTTTTAAAATGTAATGTTACCTATATTTTATTGTATTTTAAAAGTTTTTTGTTTTGTTTCGCTTTTTTTTTTTTTTTTTAAATTCCTAATTACATTTCAATTAGGTCCAGGTCCCACTAGTTAGTGTTCCAGCTGTATGTGGCCTGTCAGTTTCAGGTTTGAGATCTCTGATTTAATTAGAATGAAAATAGAAGCTGGGTTTCCAGTTTTTTAGTTGTGTGGTTTTTTTTTTTAAATTTTTTTTTTTTTGCCCCAATATCCACTGTCATGCTTCCTCTCCCCTGATAATGTACTCTTTAACCTATTAATAACAGATATTGAATTACTAGTAATTTTTTTTTTGTTTATTTTTTTAAATATCTGCAGGTCTTCACCCTTTAGCACTGTTTCTTTTGGCATTGTTCATATTTAATCTGATTATCTTCTAAAGGCATATTTTGAGAGGTATTCCTTTCCTTTATTTTGACCTCATGTCATTCCTTAATTATGAAAAACCCTTGAGAAAAAGAAAATATTTTTAAACATATATTCATACAGCAAGATTTAATTGTATATCTGAGAATGGGAGAAGCCAGAAAAGGATCTGAAGGTAAACACAATCTTGGCCTTTAAGACTGCTATATTGTCTAATAAATTGGTGATATTTTATCATTCTTTATTAGTTTTGTTCATGGAAATATAAAATGTTATACAATACAAAGCAAGAGAAAAATGTTAACCCTGTTAAACTTAAAAAATAAAGATATTTTCAAATAAATTTCTTTCAACTTCTGTCTGAAAATGTAGGAATAACAACAGAAGCATAGGTACAAACCTTAGGAAAGAAAAGCTGAAGAAGAATGATTAGTATAAGTTAAAGAATCTGTAAGGCCAGATGGGGTGCACTTCAGGGGCTCTAAAAGAACTAGATACAGAAATACTGGGATTTTACCTGAAACATTAATGGTATTTGACATAGCTTAAAAAGTAAATGATATGTCCAGAAACTGGGGGCAAGTATCAAAATTCTGGGCTTAGAAAAAAAATGAACATGGAAAGCAATTAAATACTTAAAAACACAAGGGTCAGATTGAATAAGATTTAACTAGATAAGGGGAACACAATGTTTTACCACCATTGTGAGAAGTACACTATGGATGGGAACCAAAGCAAAAGTGATCATTTTTTGATGAAGATGGATTTAATTTTAATTTGTTACTATGAACATTTCTGATAATGCTGGAAGATAATTTTTTTTGGGAAAAAAAACAAAAAATACTATGATCTTTTAAGGATTTTCAAAAGTAATTCATACATAATACAAATGTTGTAGTTTACAAAACAATCAAGCACAGGAAAATGCTATTTAATGGGAAGGGGTGGGAAATGTCTTTATGGATACTTTGTTCCCATTCAGAGGTATATTTTCTGTCACTAACAGTAAAGTCCATTCCATTCTTGTTACTCAGAGGGTCAAACTTTTCTTTTAGTCCCTTTTCAGTTTTTACCTTGGTTTTAGCTAGATTACCTTTCTAATTGGTTTCTCTGTTCAAGGACTCCCCTCTGTAATCCATCTCCAAACAAAACTGCCAAAATGGTATTAAAAACCTACCTATGTTGATGTCTGTCTCACACTCATTAAATTCCAATGAACTTCCTATGACTTCTTGGATGAGATAAGAATTCTTTTCTTTGGCATTTAAACATTTTCTAGGATTACACTTTATACCCCTCTAAGGACAAACTCTACCTTCCAGACAAACTGACCTATTTACTCTTTTGTATTCATGCCATTCCATTTTTTATCTCTAATGCCTTTGCAGATTCCTTTTACCTAAAATGTATTCTTTCCTTACTTCCTCCATGAGAACTTCCCAAATCCCACTCACATACTATCCCCTTTCACAAACAAAAACAAAAAAAAATTAAAAATATGTTTATTGTTTATGTTTTTTGTTTGTTTATTCAATTAATTTAATTTTCAATTTATGAAACATAGAAAGTATTTCTGTGATAGAGAATAAAAAATCGCACATGAAACTGCAAATCATTACATTCAACTTGCTATCCATTTAAAAAATACAATAAAGTTGTCATATAAAATTTTTTCCCCCTTTTGTTCTATACTCCCCACACCATGTTTGCTTCCCTTTGTTCAAGGACATTGACATCTTTGTTTTTTTTGTGTGTGTGTGTGTGTGTGTGTATGTATATGTGTGTGTGCTTTGTGTACATAGTACTTGGTCAATAAAAATTTAGTGACATCCCCCAGTTATCATTTTCCCTATGGCTCTCTCACATCTGTTCAGACAATTATTTATTTTTATCATAACTAGAAATTATAGCTTCACTACAAATGTTACACTATTACTAAACTATCACATAATCTTACAGAATCAATAAAAACGATATGTGAAATCATTCTCACCTTATCTCCTTTGTAGATAAGGAAAAGGATTCTCTGGGGGAAAAAAAATTATCCATATACAATTTAGGAGAGAGTTTGATTATATTTAATTTACGTCTTGGGCTATAACTCATATACTACACTATGAAAACTCATAAAAATCAGTAGCTTTATCAAGAAAATATATAGTGCTATGTAATATCAATACAAATATTTTACAATGTTTTGAAATGCTTTACTTTTCTACCTTTCAAAACCATTAACTGTGAAATGAGAGAGAAAAGTTAAAAGCTGGATGAAACTTCATTGAACATTGAAGTCAAATTTTGCCTTTAAAAATAACATATATAACATGCTCTCAAGTTGTCAAGCATCCTTTTGAAGGAAGTTACTACTTCAAGAGGCATTCTATTACTCTTTAGTATTTCTCTAATTATTAGGGAGATTTTCCTTACATTAATCCATAATTTCTCTCTTTGCAATTTCTACATATTACTCTTAGTTCTATTTTCTAGGAATAAGTAGAACAATTCTAATCAGTCTTATGCATTACTACTCTGAATTACTTTAAGATGACATTGTCTTCTGATACTTTGGGCTCACTATTCCCAGTTTATTAATGGATTAATGAAGAATAGCCATGAGATCATATATAGACATGGCTGACTTCCAATGGATGTTCTATCGATAACTATTATTTTGCATAAATTGTGACTTTGTGAATTAGACACAATTCTTCAGATATGAACTGTCAGAATAAAAAAAAGAAGGTGGGACTATCAATTTTTTCCTCTTCCTGCACAGTTAGTCACAAATAGCATCCAGCTTTAAATGTAAACCAAAAATCACTTTAATATATTTCCTGACTTTCCCAAAAAATTAATGACATTTTAAACATACAATTAAATAAATAAATAAACTTATAATTTAATAAAATCCCTAAGGCTCTCCACTGGAGATCTCCTTATAACTTGATGTCTAACCATTCATTAATGCCTATTCTTTGAGTATAACCATCAAATGATTCTGATCAGTCTTTAATGGAGTTCTCATCTAAATTATAATTTTACCAAATTCCTCCATCTTTTCCTGAAAGTACAGGTCTAACTCTTGCAAAAACTGCAAAGTGATGAGTTTGACAAATAATTCATCCCAAACCTTGCCTATGAAACATACTGGTTTTATGAATCTGGGCAAGTTAAGTTACAATCTAACCAAACCGAAATTGCTTTTAAAATTGAGGTAGCCTTCTTTTACTAGTCTCATTTTGAGTGTGAATAAAATATGTATGTAAAGTGCTTTGTAAGCATTATATAAATACATGTGTAGTAATAGTAGTAGTAGTGGTGGTGTGGGTGGTGATGGTGATAGTAATAATAGTAATGGTGAAAGTGATGAACTCTATTGGATAGAATTCAGAAAGAAATAGTGCAAAGAGAATTTATACTTAATCCACCAGCATATTGCATGGGTGGATAACACAACATTTTCATAATATTAGTGTAATTAACTTCACTAAGGATTCACTGAAGTCATTTTTGGCATAATTATAAGATGGGGATGATGTATATTCCACATAATTTTGATTTCTTCCATTGTCTCTATATTTTCATATCATTCATAATAAGTATTGATATGATTTTTCTAAGATTTCCTCATTGACTTGAAACCCTTATTCAATAATAATAGATTTTTTATTTTTTATTATTTTTATGGTAGTTCTTTTTTAAAATTTTTTTAATAATTATAACTTTTTATTGACAGAACCCATGCCTAGGTAATTTTTTTTACAACTTTATCCTTTGCACTCACTTCTGTTCCGATTTTCCCCTCCCTCGCTCCACCCCCTCCCCCAGATGGCAAACAGTCTATACATGTTAAATGTCACAGTATATCCTAAATACAATATATGTGTGCAGAACCGAACAGTTCTCTTATTGCACAGGAAGAACTGTATTCAGAAGGTAAAAATAACCTGGGAAGAAAAACAAAAATGCAGTTTACATTCATTTCCCAGTATTCTTTCTTTGGGTGTAGCTGCTTCTGTCCATCGTTGATCAATTGAAACTGAGTTAGATCTTCCCTTTGTCAAAGAAATCCACTTCCATCAGAATACATCCTCATACAGTATCTTTGTTGAAGTATAGAATGATCTCCTGGTTCTGCTCATTTCACTTGGCATCAGTTTATGTAAATCTCTCCAAGCCTCTCTGTATTCATCCTGCTGGTCATTTCTTATGAAACAATAATATTCCATAACATTCATACCACAATTTACCCAACCATTCTCCAATTGAAGGGCATCCATTCATTTTCCAGTTCCTAGCCACTACAAACAGGGCTGCCACAAACATTTTGGCACATACAGGTCCCTTACCCTTCTTTAAAATCTCTTTGGGATATAAGCCCAGTAGTAGCACTGCTGGATCAAAGGGTAAGCACAGTTTGATAACTTTTTGGGCATAGTTCCAGATTGCTCTGCAGAATGGTTGGATTCATTCACAACTCCACCAACAATGCATCAGTGTTCCAGTTTTCCCACATCCCCTCCAACATTCGTCATTATGTTTTCCTGTCATCTTAGCCAATCTGACAGGTGTGTAGTGGTATCTCAGAGTTTTCTTAATTTTCATTTCTCTGATTAATAATGACTTGGAGCATCTTTTCATATGGCTAAAAATAGTTTCAATTTCATCATCTGAAAGTGTCTGTTCATATCCTTTGACCATTTATCAATTTGGAGAATGGCTTGATTTCTTATAAATTAGAGTCAATTCTCTATATATTTTGGAAATGAGGCCTTTATCAGAACCTTTAACTGTGAAAATGTTTTCCCAGTTTGTTGCTTCCCTTCCAATCTTATTTGCATTAATTTTGTTTGTAAAAAGGCTTTTTAATTTGATGTAATCAAAATTTTCTATTTTGTGATCAATAATGATCTCTAGCTCATCTTTGGTCACAAATTTTTTCCTGTCTATTATTGTATACAATATATGCCTGATTCTGTTTGTTTCACTCAACATCAGTTCATGTAAATATTTCCAGTCCTTTCTAAAATCAGCTTGTTCATCATTTTTAATAAAACAATAATATTCCATTATCTTCATATACCACAACTTATCCAGTCATTCCTCAATTGATGGGCATCTATTCATTTTCCAGTTCTTTGCTACCACAAAAAGAGCTGCTACAAAATTTTTTGCACATGTAGGTACATTTCCTTTAACTTTCTGTTAGAAACACACTCAACACTGAAAATCAGGTATGGAGGGAAAACAATCTTAAGGAATCATCTCTTCACATTTCTGTCCAGAAGTGGGTTTTGCTGATCTTTAGGAAGAGGGAGCCCTGAGCACAGAAGTGAAAGAAGACTTATACTAGTTAGTTTGGTATAGGTCCTCCCTTCAGAGAATGGATTGTTCCTTTCCCTTCCTGTTAAGTACCATGCCTAAGTGAAGGGCAGGTCAATTCTCTGAGAGCCTCCACATCTGTGAATCATAACACTTGAAGAAGTTGCAAAGCAGTCTTTACTAATGCAGATGTTCCTTGTGGATTGGGAATGAAATAAATTGGAAGCAAGAGGGAAGAGGAGAGGGGTCAGACAATGCAACTGCCTCTCAGTGGAGAAGTCAGAGAATGAAACTGCCTCTTAGTCTCCTTGTATCATCATCATTCTCTCACAGTAAGAGATCCATTCTACAGATCTGAGTTAGCCCTCCAGCAGCTACTGGCAGGTCTCTCCTGTATCACAACAACTTTCAGGTTATAATCTTTTTGATATGCCTACTATATGTTTCCCTATAAATATGTACAAACATGTTTCCCCTCCCTTATCATATATCACATGTACAAAAATGGCAGAAAACTCCTCATATGGGGTGTGTTGTTTAATATTTAGCCTATTAAATAGGTGGAATAGTGATTTGGTCAAGTCAGTCATTGCTCCCAACTAATTTGCCTAGATCTATTATCTTAAATTTGTGGTTTTCTTAGAACCACAAGACTTTCTGATAGGTTGAATCCACCTGTGCTTTCCTAGCTCCCCAGTTCCTTGTTTGCTCAAGGATTCTATTGATTACTTAATTGTTCTGTGGAATCTTAATCTTCCTTAACCCCTCACATTCTGAAAAATCTGAGTCAGTGGTACCCACTATCCTACACTACCTAGAAGCTTGCAATACTTTGTGGAAACCCGACTTTTTAGTATTTCTCATAATTGCTCCATTTCCATTTTAATAAGGATTTGTTTTCCATTTCTTTCCTGTTGTCCCTTCTTCAAATTATTTTAACATCATCTCACATTGCTCATCTGTATTTTGATCTTCCTCAAAAGTAACCATTCTCATTTCACTTTTCTCTTTAAACTAAAACCTTGTAACCAGAAAGGAAAAAGACAGAAGAATACAATATACTTGGCTCAAACAGGAAGATAATAAAATAATAATATGTTACATATTTCTTTACTTTAGGTACATGGCTCTGAGTAGGTCTTCTGTAATGTTCTCAGTGGGTTTCTGGAAGTCTTGGAGCATTCTTCCTTTCAGTAGATTAATCACCACAAGAGTAGCCAGGGGGTAAAATCCAAATCCTTTATTATCTCTTTCAAAGTCTTGTCTCCTTTCCTGGGGCCTGGTTAGCTTTCTTAAAGGCCTTACAGAGTCTTGGTTGCAGTGAAGAAAATGAAAGAGGCCAGGCCAGCTACCAGGAGCCTGATCGAAGATGGAATTGACTCTTTCTCTCCTTCACTCTGAGAACGTAATCTCCTGCCTCCAGTTCTCTTGTCTTCTCTGCCTCTGTATCAATCTAAAGCTCCCAATTTATATGCTCTAAAATGAGTATAAACCAATCATTATATAACTAGGAAACTATTATTTGTTGTAAGATTAAATCAATCATACTAAACTTAGAGAAGCACCATGCTAAACTAGATAACCATTGTCTCATCAATTCCACTTAGTACCTTATTAGAATCCTTGTATCAAGTTCAGAGTTCTGGCCCATAACAGGTCCTCAGCTCAGATTTATCATCCCCATCTTTATGTCTTTTGGAGATGGAAATCTGGGGACAAGGGCCAAAAATCTCAGTCTTCCACAGAAATCAAGGCTACATCAAGCTGGAAAAGGGCATAAAGTTAACTCATCCTATAGGGTAAGGACTTTATTTCACACAGATTTATACAACTAGCAACAAATAGATGACTAGGCCAAGTAGTCATTTATTTACTTATTTAGGATATAATGGGCACATTTTTGGATTGAAAACTGCAAGATCTTACATATTTGAATTGTCCTCATGGCTTATATTAATCACTTGCCCCAACTATAGAAACTTACCATAAGAGGAAAAAGCAGAGATATTAACCATGTTCAAAAAGATAAAGACATAGACCACTGTTTTCAGAATCTCCTTAAAAAAATGGGAACAGGTTTAAGATGATTTAATAAAACTAATTAAAATTCACAAAGGATGTAGAATATACAACCCTAATTTTGCATTAATGAATCCTATGAGAATTAATATTACTTATTTACTAAAAAGGATAATTCAAATTCCTTCAATCGAGGAGTCCCTATAAATTTTTCTGGAAATATAAATAACAGGTATAGTCCCAATAGTGTTAAAATTCCTCTAAGCACAATTAATGTCCCCTCCCACCAAAAAATTCCCAATTTTCCTGGAGGGAAAGTTAATTTTTGAGGTTATAAATAGTCCTTAACAGTCCATTCTTGTGGTTCCTCCACAAGTCCTTTAACCCTGGTGTCCTCAGCCTGTGATCTTCACTCTTATCTTTTGAAAAATCTGGGAAGGTCTTTCCCACTCTGCTTCTTCCAGGACTTACTAAGCACTCAGTTTCCTGGAAAGCCAAAGATATTGTCTGGGCCAACAATCCTTGCCTCTTAATGGTTGAAAGGGATTAGGACACCAGCCAGTATGCAATTTTTAAAAATCTTATTTTTTTAATGACCAGCAGGATGAATACAGAGAGGCTTGGAGAGACTTACATGAATTAATGCTAAGTGAAATGAGCAGAATCAGGAGATCATTATATACTTCAACAACAATACTGTATGAAGATGTATTCTGATGGAAGTGGATTTTTTTGACAAAGAGATCTAACTCAGTTTCAATTGATTAATGATGGACAGAAGCAGTTACACCCAAAGAAAGAACACTGGGAAATGAATGTAAACTGTTTGCATTTTTGTTTTTCTTCCCGGGTTATTTTTACCTTCTGAATCCAATTCTCCCTGTGCAACAAGAGAACTGTTTGGTTCCGCACACATATATTGTATCCAAGATCTACTGTAATCTATTTAACATGTATAGGACTGCTTGCCATCTGGGGGAGGGGGTGGAGGGAGAGAGGGGAAAAATCAGAACAGAAGTGAGTGCAAGGGATAATGTTGTAAAAAATTACCCTGGCATAGGTTCTGTCAATAAAAAAATATTATAATAAAAAAATTCAAAACAACAACAACAAAAATCTTATTCTTTGTTTCAAAAAAGGGTCTTTCCCTTTTTCCTCCCAAATAAAATAAGCCAATCTCATATGGGAATGTCCCAGATCACTTCTGGGGACAGTGCTAATTCTTTAACAAAGCAATAGGCAAACATTTGGTCTGAGGCAATTTAATTTCTAATATCAATTTAGTAGTCTATTTCTTCAGAATCTGATTCATTGTTTCCACTTTCCCTGATGAGGGGAGATGCCCACGTACATGGAATTGTCACTCAATTTGTTGTAATCACCCCCACCCCCCCAATTATTTTTTGTGAAACCTTAGAAGTAAAGTACATTTCATTATTAGAATCAAACTAATTCATACTTAGGTACACTTTGCTCCAATGTTATTCTACTAACTCCTCTTAAGGCAACTGAGCTCAGGGGAAAGCTTCCCCCCATTCTACCAAATAATCCACTGTAATCAGTAAATATCATAGTTTTTCCCCTAGTGTCATATTGATAGAACCTAACTTGAATATTTTGGAGCAAGGTTCCCTCCTTCTGAAGAGTCATCTCTTCAATAACTTCTTATTTATTTTTGGATATATTACACACTTGTTAGGTACAATTTGTTTCAAATTACACTTATTCCTATGTGCCAAATTATATTACTCTTATTTCATTGTCAAAAGAAGAAAGCAAGACAAACCTTAAAATTCAGAATATAGCTAATATCTAAATAACTTGGGACTGCATTTCACAAAATTTATACAACATATCCAGTAGGATTGACTAAATGTTAAAGCACAGTTCATACAATTTTTACAAATTTGTAAATTACCCAATATACAACTGGAAAGCCATATAGTCTAATTAGGAGATATAAACATATGACCTCTTTGGGTAAGTTACCAGAGACCTTTGTTTTAATACCCAATTTTTTTAAAAACATGAAATCAACTAAATTCAATTTTAAACTTCTAGTAGCAATAATTTTAATATCAATGCACACATATTTCTAAAATCTTATGCCCAAATAAACAAATTCATAAACACACACAACTTGAAAATTTAAGGTGGCAGAAAACTGCCTTTTTAAGTCTATCAATAGGGATTTAGACATTGGCAGACATTAGAACCCTATAGGAGAGGGTTGGAGAAATTTGGGACGCAGGTGTCCTGCTACAGGTCTGTGACCCAGTGACTACCCCACTGTCCATGCCAGAAATGCAGGAGTGGGAAGGGAGTGCAATTGAAGATGTTCAGACCCCAGTCCAAATTTCAGAAGAATCAAGGCCAGCCAGGAACACCAGCCTAGCCAGGATAGATTCCACAACCCTTTCCAGGAGAGAAAAGCATGGAAAATTCCAGAGAAGGGACTTTTGTTTGTTTTGTTTTGTTTTCTGTTTTGCAGTTTTTCTTTAAGCCTCCTGTTCAGGGCTTCAGAAGGCTTTTAGTCATGTAAATTAGGCCTGCTTCAAAATACAGTAGACTATTAGCTGATAGAGAGACAGTACCAAGAACTTAATGATTAGTGTCAAAAATCCCAGAATTTGCTAAAATGTTTTAACAGTTCTATAATTTTAACTATTTTTGCAGACCCAAATTTGAAAGTTCTAGGTCCACAGAAATATTTCAGTTGTTTTTTTTTTTGAGGTAGAAATTAAAACCTTTGATTTTCTCAGAACTAATCTTCCTCTTTAGCTAAAAGCTATTTGCATAAATCCAATTATGTACAAAACAAGGGCTTTTAAATCCCAAAATGCCAGATCTTTTGGAAGACAAAAACACAAATTTATACACATATATAAACACAGACTGCTTTTAAATTCTATTTCCTTCAATCTAGTACAGAGTAGTCAAAGTAGATTTTTTTTTAGCTGTTCCAGGATGTCATTTCTTTTTTGTTTATTTGTTAAAAGCTTTTTCTGCATCTATTGAGATTATCATATGATTTTTGTTGATTTTATTATTGGTATGGTCAATTATGGTAATAGTTTTCCTGATACTGAATCAGCCCTGCATTCCTAGTATAAATACTACTTGGTCATAGTGTATTATTTTGCTGAGAAGTTGCTGTAATCTCTTTGCTAATATTTTATTTAAACTTTTTGAATTAATATTCATTAAGGATATTGGTCTGTAATTTTCTTTCTTTGTTTTGGTCCCTTTTGGTGTGGGTATCAGTATTATATTTGTGTCATAGAAGGAATTTGGCAGTACTCCTCAGCCTATTTTCCAAAATAGTTTACCTAATATTTGAATTAATTGTTCTTTAAAAGTTTGGTACAATTCACTTGTGAATCTATCTGGTCCTGTTTTTGTTGTTGTTGTTGTTGTTTTACCTTATGGAGTTCATTAATGGCTTTTTCAATTTTTTTCTAAGATGGCACTATTTAAGTAATTTATTTCCTTCTGTGTTGACCTGGGCAGTAAATATTTTTGTAAATATTCATTAATTTTGGTTAGATTGTCAGATTTGTTGCCAAATAGTTGAGACAATTAGCTCCTAATTATTGCTTTAATTTCTTTGTCATTGGTGGGAAATTGACCCTTTCATTTTTTGATGCTAAAGGTTTATTTTTTTTTTCTTTCCTTTGTATGATCAAATTAACCAAAGGTTTATCTATTTTGTTTGTTTTTCATAAAACCAACTCTTAGTTTTATTAGTTCAATAGTTTTTTTTTTTTTTAGTTATTTTATTTATCTCACCATTGAATTTCAGAATATTCAATTTGGCATTTAATTTAGGGTTTTTAATTTGTTTTTTTTTTTTTTTTTAGCTTTTTTACTTATATGTCTAATTCACTGATCTCTTCTTTCTCTATTTTATTCATGTAGCTATATAGAGATATAAAATTTTCCCTAAGAACTGCTTTGGCTGCATCCCATAGGTTTTGTTATGTTGTCTCATTATTGTCATTCTTATGTATGAAATCATGGATTGTTTCTGTGATATAATATTTGACCCACTCATTCTTTAGAATTAGATTATTTAATTTCCAATTGGATTTTAGTTTATCTTTCCTTGGCCCTTTATTGAATATTATTTTTATTACATTGTAGTCAAAAAAGGAAGCATTTCTTATTTCTGTCTTTCTGCATTTGACTGTAAGATTGTTATGCCCTAATCCATGGTCAATCTTTGTGTAGGTGCCATGTATTGCCAAGAAAAAGTGTATTCCTTTTTGTCTCTATTCAATTTTCTCCAGAAGACTATCATACCTAGATTTTCTAGAATCCTATTAACCTCCCTAGTTTCTTTTTTTATTTTTATTTTTATTTTTTTAATTCTGTGGTTAGATTTGTATGGTTCTTAAAGGAAGAAGTTGAGGTGCCCTACCAGAATAAATTTTCTATCTATTTCTTTCTATAAGTGGCTTAAAATCTTCTCTAGCAATTTGCCTGCTCTACCGCTTGATGCATACACATTTAGTACCATTACAATTTCATTGTTTACAGTACCATTTATGAAGATTACATTACTTCCTTATCTCTGTTAATAAGATCCATTTTTATTTTTGCTTTATCTGAGATCAGCATTACTACCCCTGCTTTTTTATTAGCTGAAGCCTAATAGATTCTGTTTCAACCTTTTGTCTTTATTCTGCTTGTGTCTCTCTGTGTCTAATGTATCTCTTTTAAACAACAAATAGTAGGATTCTGTTTTTTGATCCACTTATTCACTTCAGTTTTATTGGAGAGTTCATCACATTCACATTCACAGTTATATTCCCAACTCTGCATTTTCCTGCATCCTATTTTCTCCTCTGCATATACTTTTGTTCTTTTTTTGCATCCTCTCCTTAGTCATGGTTTTGTTACCTATCCCACTCACTCCTTACCTCCTTTCACAACTCCCCCATTCTCTTAATACTGTTTTTTAAATCACCATACCCAGAATCTATCTTCCATCACCTCTTACCCTCTACTTTTACATTTTTCCTAGTGTTTTTGTCCTTTCTTCTTACCTGAACCTCCCTTTAATTCATTGAGTATTCCCCCTTCTCCTAGATATATTTTCCAGGTTGGCTGTTTTTCTAAGGAGGTATTTCCCATTTTTTCCTTCTTTTTAATTTGTTCAACTGATTCTTGTTGTCTCACAGAATCATTAGCTTCCATTTGTCCTTTCTATTTTTTAATATGTGATTTTCTTCAATTAATTTTTTAAATCTTTTTCCATTTGTTTAATTCTATTTTTTAAGGAGTTGTTTCTTTTTTTCCTTCAGGTACTTTTTTTCTTTCCTTTTGCAAGCTATTGACTTTCTCATGCATAATTCTTATTTCCTTTCTAATTTTTTCTTCTACCTCTGTTATTCGTCTTTTAAAAGACTGAACTTTCTTGAAGATTTTCCAGTCTATCTTGAGCTTTAGAGTGATTTTTATTCTTTCACACTCTCTTTGGAGGCTTGCTTTCACATGGTTTTCAAGGGAAATTGGGAGAGCCTGAGCAGCTTCCTCACTTTACTCCACCATCTTGGCTCTACTACTACTGCATCTTCCTAGATGCCCAGTTTTTTGTTTTCTCAAGGCTTCTATTGATCACTTAATTGTTCTGTGAAATCTTAACCTTCCTTAATCTCTCACATTATGAAAACTTCTTGGTCAGTGATACCTACTATGTTACACTCTCTCCAAGCTTGCAACACTCTGTAGAAATCCAACTTTTTGGTTTTTCTCACATTTCTAAATGTGAATTATATCTTCTTACACTCCCCAATTCATCATGAAGCTCATTCATCTCCTTCAGCATCCCAAAGATTAAGCATATACTCTGTTCATATCTTTGCGTGAAACATGCTATACCAGTGACATCACAGAGCAGTTACCTATTAAACTAAATCTCTGATATAAGATCTAACTTTATCCCCTTACATGGCTTCATCTTCATCAGGAAATAAATAAGTCTTGCTCATACCATATTTATCTAGTATCTATCTATCTATCTAGTATCATCATAGCTTAATGATTGTCCTTTGTATCTTTGTCCTTGATTGCAGTTTGAAATAATTTAAATCGCTATATAATTTCATAAAATTTTCTATTTTCCTTATATTAAATCTTTAACACTTTGAGCCATCAGTGTTACTGGGTCTGTATCTCAAGGAAATCATATGAGAGAGGAAAGGACCCACATGATTCTTTTTTTTTTTTTAGGGAATTTTTGCAAAAGTGAATATTGAAAACTAATTTTTCATGTATTTTGAAAACAAAAAGCAATTATAAGATGTAAAAATATTTATAAACAGTTCCATTTTAGAAAAAAAATAAATTTAACACGGCATTAAAAACTCATTTTTTCCCTTTTGCTGTGCTTTTTCTCTTCTAACATGATTCATAAAGCAATGTGTATTAAACATAAAAAATTACTAGAAAAAATTCTTGAGAACAATTCACTGTATAGCTATATTGCTTTTTGTAAATATATATTTTGATGTATTAACTGGAGTGACAATGACTCCTACTACTTGACAAAAACTAAATATAAAAGATTTTTATCCATTTGATGCTTTCCTATAAAATTTCTGAGTTAAGCTCTTTTGAATAATCATGAATCTCATTCAAGAGGCCCTCTGATATTTGTGAATATTATTAATCAGTACCATTTCATCTGCCAAAAAAAAAAAAACTAGAAGATTTTTACCACCTACAAAATGATTTTTTACACATTTTCAGCTTTTAATTTAATATAGATATTTTTGTGAGTTCAAATATATCCATTTTCTTTTAAAATAAATTTTATTATATTTTAAAATAATTAAGTTTATTTATAGTTATATGTATTTTATATCATGCATTTAAAAATTATTCTGAGAAGTCCATAGGTTTCACTATATTACTAAACTGGCACAAAATGTAAAAAACCCTATACTACCACCTCTCAGTTAAATATATTGCATTTTGGTTACTAAGAAATTTAGGTCATCAGTTGAGTTTCCTTTTTTCCACCTTGTCTTCATTTTGGTTACTTGACTTCCTTTCCCATTCTTTTCATCTTTCTCCATTTCTTATATTGAGACATCTCTTTTCTTCATCAGAAAAAAATATGCTACATGTGATCCTGATATATTTATTTTCCTTTAGATGTCAAATTCAGTGTTTCTAATCTATAATTTCTACATAACTACATGTTATATTCTCCCACTAATCATTTAATCTTCATTAGACCCTAATATTCCCTCTAGGAATTGTTTTTCATAACCTCTTTCTGTTTCAACTGAACTCTTGGGGGAAAACAAATGTCAAACCCAATTTAATTTTTTCACTCCTCAACCCTGTCAGTGCCAATTTTCATTCTCAACAATCAAATAAATTTGTCCAATCTAAAGTTATCAGTGTTACTTAGTGTTGTGAATTTTCCAAGACTCTACCCTGGACCCTGTTCTGGACAGACTCTGTCTGTCTCCACATTTGTTCAATTGATGAATTTATCACCTCCTATATATTTAATTTTTCTCTTTATATGGATGATATCAGCATACATATTCCAGATCCAGTTACTACTATCAGTATCATTAATCACCTGTTGAACATTTTAAGGTAATTTTCCTGGAAATATCTCAATGTCAATGAATTCAAAACAGAACTCATTATATCCTCTTGCTCACTTATCCACAGTACTTCTCATCTATTTTTGTTTATATAATGGACCACAAGTTTCCCAGTTCCAAAAATCTTGACATTAATTTCAATTCCATATTTTCCCTCTTACCATTCATTCATTAACTTCTGAAATCTTGCCATATCTATCTGTATGATATATCATGCATTATCTCATTCTTGTTACTTCCTTCTCTATGAGTATTGATGACCCCAATCTATCTTGATTTTCTTCCTCATTTTTTTTATTCTATAGAGTCACTGCATTACTATTTGTTCCTTATCATCTAATACCTAGATTAAAGTAATTACCTCCCTATAGTAGATTATCTTCCAGAAACAATAAGATTATGTGATAATCAACAGTGATGGAATTGGCTCTTATCAGCAATAAGGGGATTCAGGTCAATTTCAATAGACTTGTGATGGAGAGAGAGAGACATCTGCATCCAGAAAGATCACAACATAGTATTTTAACATTTTTTATTGTAGTTTGCTTGTTTTATTTTTCTCACTTTTTTTTTCTTTTTTAATCTGATTGTTCTTGTGCAGCATGATAAATATGGAAATACGTGTTGAAGAATTGCCCATGTTCTACGTATATTGCAAGGTTGGAGGGGATTTTTGTTATGGTGAATGTTGAAAAGTATCTTTGAATGAATTTTGGAAATAAAAAAGCTATTATAAAATATAAATAAAATATTTTTTAAAACTTCCATTTTAGGAAAAAATTAACAAGGTTTCAATGAACTCCCTAAAAAAAGATCTCTAGGCCAGATGAATTTACAAGTGAATTCTAGCAAACATTTAAAGAATAATTCATTCTCATACTATATAAACTATTTGGAAAAATGGGGAAAAAGTAGTTCTACTAAATTCTTTTTTATAATACAGTTAGGGTGACAATATATGAACTAGGAGGAGCCAAACAATGAAAGAAAATTATTGACCAATTTCATTAGCAAATATTGATGCAAAAGTATTAAATAGTATATTAGAAAAGATATTATAGTAATTTATCACCACGATAATAAAGTATGATGAAGTGGGATTTATATCAGAAATGCAGAACTTGTTTTTAAACCATTCATCAACCTAGTATCTATTCTCTTTATATGTTCCAATTTACTTATATTCTTCTTTAAAGGATCAGAAGTTAAAATGATATTCTAAGTAAATGTGGACCAGTGCAGGAAAAAAAAAGGCATTTATGAGTTCTTTTGTCATAGGCATATAAGATTAACATGAAAAAGAAAAGATTCATCTGATGTGAAAAAAAATTGTCTAAATATTGATGACAATATGTTACATGGAAGGGAAATTGTATTATATATACACACATAAAATATAACTGGAAAGCAATCACAGTGGAATTATATTCTACTTTCTTATAAGGTAAAATAAATATATGTATCCAACTGAGTGTGTATGTATGGTTTTCACTCTTTGAGCCAAGTAAATTTCAAACAATTTTCACCCTGCTCCCTTTTATTCCTTTTACTACAATAGGTCTTTAGTATCTCTTCATATGATATAATTTGCCCTCTTTTCCTTCCACTTTCCTTTTCCTAGTATAATTCTCCTTTTCATACCTTAATTTTTTATATTATCCCATAAATGTCAATTACTCATACCTATACCCTCTCTCTATGTATTCCCCCTTCTAACTGCTCAGTAAAGGGTCAGTTCTCAATTCTTGCAAACACCATCTTCATGTGTAAACAGTTTAACTTTCCTGAATAACATTTTTTTTTTATTTTTTTTTTCCTTTTCTGAGTCTCATTGATATTTGATGATTGAATTTTCTATTAAGGCCTAATCTTTTCATCAGAAATGACTGAATGTCCAATATTTTATTGAATGTCCATCTTTTCTGCTGAAATAATATGCTAATTTTTTTCTGTGTAGTTGACTCTTGGTTGTACTCCAGCTTCCATTACCTATTAAAATACTACATTCCAAGTATGTAGATCCTTTAATGCAGAAACTGCTAAATCCTGGGTAATCCTCATTGTGATTCCATATTTGAATTATTTCTTTCTGGTACCTTCCAATATTTTCCCCTTGATTTGATAATTCTGGAATTTACCTACAATATTTCTTGGAGTTTTTATTATCTTGAATTTCTTTCAGAACATGATCAATAGACTCTTTCAATGACTTCATCAAAGAGCCCCTATATCTTAGTGATCAAAACTGATACTACTCCAAGTCACCAAAGTAAAAGACTTACAAGCATTTTGTAGTTGATCCCTTGGAAAATTAATCCCTCCTTTCTTCTCTGAAGCTTTGGTGCAGAAGTCAGGAATTTGCAAAGCAGTGTCCTTTTTTGCACTCAGTACAAGGTCATTTCTTTGTGATAAGGTTTCAAAACCCTTTAACTTTTGTCTTGAGAGCTTGCAAAGCTGATGCTACTTCTGCAACCCTAACATTTCTTGGTTCTGTCACACCAAATTCTTTTTTTGAGACATTCTTTTAAAGTTGTTTGGAGGGGAATGTTAAGAAATTTCAGTAGCTTCCTCTTCCGTGTTGGCTGCTCCCATAGAAATTTGTTACATATAGAATTATTTTCTTTCAAAGGAGCATTTTTGCTGGGAGGGCGAAAGGGCCGCGAAAAAACTTTTTTCTGATTTTTAATAAGGATGAATAAATATATTTATTTTTAAATGTGATCAAAATCTAATTTGCCAACATATTTTAAGATCAAGTATTTGATCATAAAAATTATTAGATTTTAAGCTCTGTATAGGTTTGTGTTTAATTTCTTGTGAAAGAATAAGAATATGCTGAAAACAGGCTGCGTTACATTTGTCTTTGTATATCCCATGCCAAGAAAAAATCCTTCCACAAAGTGGTCATTTAATGAATACATGTTGAATGAATTAGTTAAATGCATGTTATTTAATCTTCCTATTTTTCTCCAGACTTAAAAATATTGCTCTCTACATATTAGGTCTTTAATAAATGATTGTCAAATAAAATTGATTAAACCTAATATCAGTATATGTTTTATGTAATATATGGATTGTTGAAATCTCTAAAAGTGGAGACACTTGCCAACTTAACTACTTTGCTCAGGAACATTTTTATAGCAAAAGGAATAAGACTGTTAATGGGATAGGAATCGATTGAGAAAATGTTATCACCAATGAGAGAAAAGCAATCACATATGAACTCTACTATCTCAGTACTAATGTTACAGGAGAAAATAGAAATGACATTAAAAAATGAAGACAGGAAAAATTCATTAGGAGTAAAAAAAGATAGAATTCATGCTGGATGAATTCACCATGAATAGCATGATGATTCTATGTTGAAATTATCAATGTATAAAATTCCTAAGAAAATTTGACAACTGTGCTAAATGATTTTAAAAATTGTGGATGTCATTATGAATTTTTTTAAAGTGACTAAAAGACCACCAAAACCCACTAACCAATAAATCTATTCTTTCAGACCTTAAAATTCATTTACAAAATGATCTAGTCACACTTTGAGGATCTTGGTGAATAGACATAAAGGAGCAATTGAGCTTTCTACACTATTCTGTATAATACAAATCAGCCTTACAAATGTACCCATTACTTGGAAAAAGGTAGAGAATGAAAGACCCAACTATGTTTACCATTTATGGGATGCAAAAATTACACTTTTAAAGAAATATGTTGACTCTCATTGGTTTCATGATATCTTAAACTGATGTAATATCCCATGATAATAACGAAAATCAGAAAAAACAATTCAGACTATCCACATTAAATGAAGCATGATGCAAGGAGATATATGCTTGCCAGAAATTTTTTTGCTCCTTCCATAGAGGAAACAAGAACTTGTTTTTATCAAAAACAAGAACTTTATAGGGACTTAATAATAAGATGCAAAGCCTCTTAAAAAAAGTTAAAACTGACTGTTGTCAGAAAAGAAAAGAAAAACAGGTGAAAGAAAAATATCTACAATATAGATTATGATGGGAAGTTGGAAGAAAAGCTTTCTGAGTTAAACTATCAAGTAGATATTGTAAATAATGAGTTAGGCCAAGAATTTAGTAGGACAGTAAGGTGGATTACTTTTTGGAAATTATACATTACTCAAAATCATGCCAATTTTCTTTGCTAAAAAAATCTGTTTTATCTATATTTATTTATGACAGTGATGATGATGATTCATCACTGATAATTCAACTATATTAAAAAAATAATTACAGATATCTCCAAATAGTGAAGTATTTTATGTATTTAGAATGAAGGCACAAAAAATTCAGTGGACATTTGGATGGTTGCAATGAAGAAAATAAGTTTCTTCAGAAATTGCCCTGTTTACCAAATAGCAAAATTTAAAGCAACATAAAGATATGCCCCACAGATCTTGCTTTTTTTTGTGATATGATCTGTCAAAAACATAGTTGGAAAATTCAGCAAGATAAATGTGATATAATCAATAATTAACTTTGAAGTCAGTAATTGCTAACATTAAAAACATCAAATAAATGGTACAATATTAAGATTTCACTTTGATTTGTACCTTTGTAATTATGAAATGGTTATGCTAATACATCTTTCAAATGAAAAGTACCTTTTTTTTTCTCGATTAGGCAATTGGGGCTAAGTGACTTGCCCAGGGTCACACAGTCAAGAAAGTGTTAAGTGTCTGAGGCCAGATTTGAACTCAGGTCTTCTTAACTTCAGGACCAGTGCTCTATCCACTACACCAATTACTATTGCTTGTTGGCAATGCATTTTCTTTTTTCTTTTTCACTCATTATATTTTATTTCCCTCCAATTACATGTAAAGATAGTTTTCAATCTTCAGTTTCTAAAATGAATTAAAATTTTTGTCCTTTCTTCCTTTTTCTTCCTACTCCCCAAGATAGCAAAAAAAAAAAAAAAAAAAAAAAAAAAAATCTGATATAGGTCTTACCATATAAAATCTTGTTAATTATATTTCCATATTATTGTGAAAGAAGAATCATAACAAAAGGGAAAAAATGAGAAAGTGAAAAAATTAAAATGGCAATAATGTACTTTGATTTGCATTCAGACTCCATAGTCTTTATTTATTTATCCATTCATTCATTAATTTATTTATTTGTTTATTTATTCATGTATTTGTTTATTTTTTATGCAGATAATGTTTTCTATGACAAGTCTCTCAGAATTTTCTAGGGTCATTGTACTGCTGAGAAAAGCTAAGTCTATCACAGTTGATCATCACTCAAAGTTGTGTTACAGCGTTCTCTTGGTATTCCTCACTTCACTCAGTATCACTTCATTTAAGTGCTGCTAGGTTTTTTTTTTCTTTTTCTGCTGTCTACCTGCTCATCATTTCTTATAGAATAATAATATGCCATTACATTTATGTATCATAGCTTGTCTAGCCATTCCCTAATTGGTAGGCATCACTTTAATTTCTAATTTTTCACCATTCCAGAAAGAACTGCTATAAATTTTTTTGTGCCTGTGTATCCTTTTCCCTTCTTTATGATCTCTTTGTGATACAGACCTAAGAGTGGTATTGCTGGATCAAAGGATATGCACAGTTTTATAGTCCCTTGGGTAAAGTACCAAATAAGAAGCAAATGAATTTTCAGACTCTCATTAGGGGACAGTAAAAATTGCAATTTGCAAATATTTCCTGGAATACAAATGCCTCTTTATTACTCTAGGGGATGTAGTGGTCAACCAAGTCAGATTCTTCATTTTACTTTGTGCCATTATATGAAATGGTCATATGAATTAAATTGCAGGTACAGCTTTAATTAAAGATCCCCTGCTGAAATGGTCATATTTATAGCTCTTCTTATTAGCTAAGAGTTTTTATTACTTATTTTTCTTATTAATAATAAATAATAAACTTGTGGATACTGTGTATGATATTAAGCACCATATTAAGCACCATAATAATAAACTTGTGGATACTGTGTATGATATTAAGCACCATTTGAAATGAGATTAGCACTTTTTTATTTAACAGATTTTACTAATTTATTTTCTTTTCTGTCCCTTATAATCCTTCCTATATTTCTCTTTCTTGCCTCCTAGAAAGCCAGCTGTTAGAATTAAGAATTTAAAGAGAGAAATCAAAGGGGAAAAGTAAATAAAACAAATCATCTTATCAAGAATACCTGACATATATAATGATCCAAATTTCTGTGCCTACACTTATGTAAAAAATCTTTTGACAAATGGCAATTGAATTACTCTCTACTGGATGACCAGGATGAGAAATTGTAACTCTACAGCACTGTTCATTTTCGTTGTTAATGATTATGAATAATATTTTTCTTCCTCTATTTTGCATCACTTCATTATAACTTTTTTCCATGCTTCATCATATTCATCATATTGTTTCTTATGTTTAAATGATAATCCATTAAATATGTCTACCATAGTTTTTCAGTCATTCATTAATTGATAGGCATATTCTTGTTCTCACGTCTTTTCAACTCCAAATATTGGTACTATAACTATTTTTGAATATATGAAGGGTTTTTTGTCAATAACCTTTTTAGTAGGTATTTTAAAAATTATTATATCTGAGACAAACTATATGGGCATTTCAATTATTTAACTTGCATAAAACCATATTCCTATCTAGAAAGATATCATCAATGATTTATTAGTGTGTACCTGACTTTACAGAAATATATGATATTCACTATTCCCATATTTTATCATCTTTTGTATCATGAAATATGATATTTGTACTATTTTGCATTTTTTCATGTTAATGATTTTTAATATTTCATATTGTAAATTGTTTGAATTTTTTGAGAACCAGTTTTCTTATTCTTTCATTCCTTATATGAGTATTTCTAATTGTTAGTTTATTCTGCTCTATTTATATACCTATTTTTAACAATTTCTATAAGATCTTAAGGATTGTTAATTGAAATTATAAATTAATTTCTAGAAAAGATATTCCTCTTTCATTTATATATTTTATGAATTATTCTCTTTGTTATCTGACCATATATGTCACTACAACTGAATTCTGTTATTATGTTTTGTAACTCTGGAAGGCATCCATTTTGTACTTGACCAATGTAGCAATAAATCTATAAATTAATTTTGGTAATTTTTGTTTTCATGTCATCATGATCCAGCTTTGAAAAATGAATATATACATGCTATTGGATTCTTCACTTTTAAATGTATGCTTTACAAAAAAAAATTTACATAGGTATTAAATGTTTTAATAGACTGATTAATAATTATTATATTTATTTGGATAATTTTGAATGGAATTTTCCTTTTAACAATTGCCTATTTAATTCTGGCCTCATTATATAGAAAAACTCTTGATTTTTTTCTAGCTTTATTTTGTAGTTAGTTGCACTGCCAAAATGTTTGTCTTAGTCATTTTTTGTTGTTTTTGTTTTGTTGTTGTACTCATTTCTTCTGGCTTTTTTTGAAGTAAACAATCTCTTATTACTAAAAAAAAAATTTAATTCATTTTTGGGGGCCATTTATCAATTGGAGAATGGCTTGAATTCTTATAAATATGAATCAATTCTCTGTCACTCTCTCCATATATATATATATATATATATATATATATATATATGTATATATATACACACACACACATATATATATATATATATATATATATATATATATTAAAATGAGGCCCTTATCAGAACCCTTAAAAGTAAAAACTTTTCCCAATTTATTGCTTGCCTTCTACTCTTGTCTGCATTAGTTTTGTTTGTACAAAAACTTTTCAATTTAATATAATCAAAATTATCTATTTGGCATACAGTTATAAGTTCCAGTTCTTTGGATACAAATTCCTTCCTTCTCCAAGTATCTAAGAGCTAAACTGTACTATATTCTTCTAATTTGCTTATAATATCACTCTTTCATGAAACCATTTTGATCTTATTTTGGTGTGTGGTGTTAGGTGTGGGTCAATGTCAACTTTCTTCCATACTAGTTTTTATTAAATAGTGAGTTCCTATCCCAAAAGTTGAGGTCTTTGAGTTTGTCAAACACTAGAATACTATAGTTATTGACTATTTTGTCCTATGATCCTAATCTATTCCACTGATTGAGTACTTTATTTCTTAGCCAGTACCAAATGATTTTGATGACCACTGCTTTATAATATACATTTAGATCTGGCACAGGTAGGCCACTTCATTGGCATTTTGTTCCAGTAATTCCCTTGAAATTCTTGACTTTTTGTTTTTCCATATTAACTTCGTTATTTTTTCTAGGTATGTCTGTAAAATAATTTCTTGGGAGTCTGATTGGTATGGCACTAAATAAGTAGATTAAGTTAGGTAGTACCATCATTTTTATTATATTTGTTTGGCCTACTCCTGAGCACTTGATATTTTCCCAATTGATTAAATCTGACTTTATTTGTGTGGAAAGTATTTTATATTTGTGTTTATATAGTCCTTGATTTTCCCTTGGCAGATAGATTCCCAAATATTTTATACTATCGACAATTATTATGAATTGATTTTTTTGGTATCTTTTGCTCCTGGAATTTATTGGTAATATATAAAAATTTTGATGATTTATGTGGATTCATTTTGTATCCTGCAACTTTGCTAAAGTTGTGAATTTTTTCTAATTTTTTTTAGTTGATTCTCCAGGATTCTCTAAGTATACCTTGATAATTTGGTTTCCTCATTACCTACTATAATTCCCTTAATCTCTTTTATTTCTCTTATTGCCAAAGCTAATATTTCTAATACAATATTGAATAGTAATGGTGATAGTAAGCAACCTTGTTTCACTCCTGATCTTATTGGGAATGGTTCTAGTTTATCACCATTACATATGATTCTTGCTGATGGTTTTAAATAGATGGTATTGATCATTTTAAGGAAAAGTCTATTTATTCCTATACTTTCGAGTGTTTTTATTAGGAATGGGTGTTGGATTTTATCAAATGCTTTTTCTGCATCTATTGAGATAATCATGTTTTTTTATTAGTTTGTTTATTGATATCATCAATTATGCTACTAGTTTTCCTATTACTGAACCAACTCTGTATTCCTGGTATAAATCCTACTTGGTCATAGTGTATTATCCTGAGTATGACTTTCTGTAATCTCATTGCTAATATTTTATTTAAGATTTTTGCATCAAAATTTATTAGGGAAATTGTTTTATAACTTTCTCTGTTTTCCCCTATCTGGTTTAGCTGTCAGCATCATATCTGTGTTATAAAAGAAGTTTGGTAGGACTTCTTCTTTCCCTATTTTTTTCTAATAGTTTTCAATAGCTTGAATAGTTTTTCAAATAATATTAAAATTAATATTTCTTTAAATGTTTGTTAGAATCCACATGTAAATCCATCTGGCCGTGAACATTTTTTCTTAGGGAGTTGATTAATAGCTTGTTCTATTTCTTTTTCTAAAATGGGACTATTTTAATAATTTATTTCCTCTTTTTATTAACCTGAGCAATTAATATTTTTGTAGATATTCCTCCATTTCACATAAATTATCAAATTTATTAGGATATAATTGGGCAAAATAACTCCTAATTATTGCTCTAATTTTCTCTCCAGTGGTGGAAAGTTCTCCCTTTTCATTTTTGAGACTATTTTATTTTTTTCTAATCAAATTAACTAAAGATTTATCTATTTTGTTGTTTTTTTTTTCATAAAACCAACTCTTAATTTTATTTATTAATTCAATAGTTTTCTTATTTTAAGTTTCATTAATCATTCCTTTTATTCTCAGAATTTCAAATTTGGTATTTACTTGAGGGTTTTTAATTTATTTTCCTAATTTTTTAAATTGTAAGCCCAATTCATTGATCTTTTCTTTCTCTATTTTATTCAAGTAAGCATCTAGAGATATAAATTTTCCCCTAATAACTGTTTTGGATGCATTCCACAAATTGTGGAATGTTGTCTAATTATTGTCATTTTCTTGGGTGAAGGTATTGATTTTGTCTATGATTTGTTGTTCCATCCATTCATTCTTTAGGATTAGATTATTTAATTTCCAAGTAATTTTTGATCTATTTTCTCCTGACCTTTTATTGCATGTTATTTTGGTTGCATCATGATCTGAAAAAAATTGAATTTACTTTTTCTGTATTTCTGCATTTGATTTTGAGCATTTTATGCCCTAATACTTGGTTAATTAATCTACTTATTCAATGCCATACCAATCTAACTGCCAAGACATTTATTACAGAGCTGGAAAAATAATAACAAAATTCATTTGGAAGAACAAAATGTCAAAAATTTCAAGAAAATTTGTGAAAAATGCAAATGAAGCTGTTGTAGCTGTACCATACCTATACTACAAAGCAGCAGTTATTAAAATCATTTGATGCTGGCTAAGAAATAGAGTAATTGATCAATGGAATAAATTAGATTCACAAAATACTATAGTCAATGACTACAGTAAGATAGTGCTTGATGAACACAAAGATTACAGGTTTTAAATCAAGAATTCACTATTTGACAAAAATTGCTGGAAAAATTGGAAAATAGCATGGCAGAAACTAGGCACTGACCAACATCTAATACCCTATACCAAGACAAGGTTAAAATGGGTTCATGATTTAGATATAAAAGATGATACTATAAGCAAATTAGGAGAACAAAGAATAGTCTACCTCTCAGGTCTCTGGGGAAAAAAAGGAACTGGTTGCCAAAAATGCTAGAGAATATTATAGAATATAAAATCAATTATTTTGATTATATTTAATTTAAAAGGTTTTGTATAAGCATAACCAACACAGCAAAGATTAGAAAGGAAGCAGAAAACTGGGAAAAATTTTTACATCAAAGGGCTCTTTTAAATGCCCCATTTCTAAAATATAAAGAGAATTGACTCAACTTTATAAGAATAAAAGTCATTCCTGATAAATGGTTAATGGATATGAACAATTTTCAATTGAAGCCATTTATAGTTTTATAAAAATCCTCTAACTCTATATTGATTATATACATCTATATTGATTAAATACAAATTAAGATAAACTCTGAACCATTATACACCTCTTAGATTAGCTAAGATTATGGGAAAGATAATGATGAATGTTGGAGAAAATGTAGGAAAATGGGGATAATAATACATTGTTGGTGGAGTTGTGAACTGATCCAACCACTCTGGAGAGCAATTTGGAGCCATGTCCAAAAGGCTATCAAAATTTGATTATGTACCCTTTGATATACCCTTTCATTCAGCAGTGTCTCTACTGGGCCCAAAGAATCAGAAAAAAAAAAGAAAAAGTCACACATGTAAAAATAGTTGTAGCAGCCCTTTTTATAGTGACAAGGAACTGGAAACTGAGTGTATGTCCATCAGTTGAAGAATGGTTGAATCAGTTATGATATATGAATATTATGGAACATTATTGTTTAATAAGAAGCAATCAGCAGGATGATTTCAGAAAGACCTGAAGAGATTTACATGAACTGCTGCTAAGAAAAGTGACTAGAACCAAGAGAACATTTATGTGGCAATAACAAAAATTATGGATTGATCAGCTCTGATGGATGTGACTCTTTTCAACAATAAGGTGATTCAGGCTAGTTTTAATGGATTTATGATGGCGAGAGTCATCTGCATCCAGAGAGAGGACTGTGGTTACTGAATGTGGATCATTGCAACATATTTTCACTGTTTTTGTTGTTGATTGCTTTTTTTTTTCTTTCTCATTTTTTCCCTCTTTGATCTGATTTTTCTTGTGCAGGGTGATAAAGGTGGAAATATGTATAGAAGATCTGTACATATTTAACATATATTGGATTACTTTCTGTCTAAAGGAGGGGATTGGGGGAAAGGAGGGAGAAAAATTTGAAGCACAAAGTTTTGTAAGGGTGAATGCTGAAAACTGTCATATTTTGAAAATAAAAATTATTATTTAAAAATATATAAAATAAAATACCTTACTGTCCTTCAAGAAATAGGTCAAGTGCTGCTTCTTCCCCCATCCTATAAGTTCTCAGTATACTTCCTCACCTACAAATTTCTTAGTCTTTACATAGTTTTGCAAATGTTATTTTCCTCAAATAGTCAATAAAATTTTTGGGAGTAGTGACTGTTTCTTATATTCTTATTCCCAATACTCATGCAATGTAGCTCTAGGTGAAATATTTCCTAAACTGAAATTAAATGAGTATAGTACTCTAATTGTTCTCTGCTCTTTATAGTTATACTTTCCATATTGCAGGTATTAAGGTCACAGCACCCCATGATCTGGAAAACCCACATAAAATTGTTTGGCTCTTCCTTCATATCACAGAAGAAGAAATTCTATATAGCTATGGTATTAAAAGATAAAGTATATTTATATTATGCAATACTATACATATATTTTATGCAATTTTGAGTTTCTTAACTTTTTCTGCATTGTCATCTGTAACTTCCACAAACTCCCCTTGAATTCTCATTTAATTTCTGTTGTAACCCACATTATATCAAAATTATGATGGGCAAAACCACTATGTGGAAAGGATCACTGTAAATTTGTCAAAAATTCTTATTTGGCACTAGTGTTCATCGAGAATAGGGAAGGTAAATAGTGTATTGAACAGAGTGCTTTTATAGCTTTAATAGAGGAATTAATATTCAATCTGATGTTCAAATCTGGACTCATATACTAAGGAGCTATGTGACTGGGCAAGTCACTTAACACTTTTTAAACTGCTTTCCTCATCTGAAATAGGCAACTCCTCCAGATTTTTGCCCTGAAAACCATAATGAGGTTGTGAAGAGTCAAACACACCTAAAATGATTGAACAATGACAAAACACCTTACTTATGTGAAAATATCTTAGTGGGAAAACTTTGAATTGTCTTCCAGGTATTTTGTCCACTTTTAACCCATGTCTTAGTAAGAAAGTACTGACCTGATTTTAAGAATAAGGAGAGATTAAATATAATATGATTTGTAAAGGCTTCTCAAAAAGCTGCTGGCCAGAAATATTATTGTTTCATAGTGTCTGAAATAACAACTTCAGACTTTTATTACTGCAGGTTTCTTTACCTACTGTCTTCCATTAAAAATGGCCCTGCAACAACATGACTCAGGGATATTAGGTAAGATTGGGCCTATTAAAGTGAATTAATTCATCTTAAACTATACCCATACTTTCAAATAATGCGACACGGTAGATAAAGACTCCAATGACTTTCTTTGGCCGTGGATAATGAAAGTTATAACAAGGTTGTAACAAAGTTATAATGTAGAGCTCATTTTCTTTGTTGCTCTCTCTCTCTCTCTCTCTCTCCCTCTCTCTCTCTCATTCTCTCTCTCTCTCTCTCTTCCTTTCTCTCTTTTTCTTTTCTTTCTTACACAAATAGATAAAACATACAATAACCCAAAGTTCTTAAGCTTAAAATACCACTAATGCCTTTGGGCCACCTTATATATAGTTAATGTGAAAACAGCAAATGAATCAATTGTCTCAATGCTTAAACTTGAGAAACAGTCAGTCCCAGTTAGCACAAGAATTAGAAGATATGTGAGCTAAAAAGAACAAATTAAGTACTTGTCCTGCTGTCATAAGTTTCACTTACCTAACTATTTATTATATACCCAGAACATTTTTCTTTTTCTTTTTAACTCAAGGGTAGCTTCAACTTTTTAAAATAATTCCTGACCACACATTTGTCAGCTACTTCTATTTATAATCTATTCATGAAAATACTTGTTTAGCACCTATTTTCTTCAATTTCCCATTCTTCCAGAAGGATAGTACTGTTTTCATTCCTAACATTTATATGTATTATGCAAAGATGAAATATCTTTAATTAGTCTTCATTCCAACCAGAGTTTCAAGTGCCTAATAGCTAGATCTTAACTACATGATTCTGAAATAAGTTTTTCAAAGTGGAAATAAAGAATTAAATTCACCTTATCTAGCTGAGGTACACTAGTCACACAAAGACATTTTCTAGTGAATTTAATCACATTTTCAAACAGATTTCTTAAAAGGATTAGATCCTTTTTTATAGAAGTATTCCAAGACCCAGTAAAATAATTTTGTTTTATTCACTTGAAAACATTAAATGTTCATAAGCTTTGAGACAGCCAAAGGGTCTATGACCTTTTTTAAAGGTGAGAACCATTACTTTAGTAGAAAATATGAGAAGTTTTTAATGGGGCATCCACAGAGACCATTCTTTAATGATGATGACTACTTTCAAGCAAGTAAAATTTTATTAAAAACTTAATTATGTACTAGTTACTGCACTGAGCAGTTAAAAAATCTCTCTACCCAAGAGAAGCAACATTCACATGTATAGATATACACAAAGCATAGATATAGAGTTGTTTTTTAAGGGAAAGGAGCAAATAGCTTAGGACATCAGGAAAAATTTAGCATATAAAGTGGGCTTGAGCTGAGCTTTTAAGAAAATGAGGGATTATAATATACTATACAAAGGTAACTGACAAAATGCAGTTCTAGGTAGAGGTTATTAAATTTTCTACTTTTATTAATTCTTCTTATAGAAAATAGCTTAAATCAAAGTACTTAGAAAGTTATATGTGTTTATATGTGTATGGACAAATATAACCACAAATATAAAAGTAGTATGTGTGGCCTAGAGAGGAAGAGAGCAAGAGCCATCTTTGAAGTTGGGATTCCTCACAAATACTGATTATATAACAATAGGCATTTAATTTAATTTCTCAATGCCTCTGAGCAAGTCATTATATAGCAGTTGCTCTGAATATCATATCATATACTGTCATGTCATGTCATAAAATTTTATATGTCATATGATATATGTGTGTATAATATTATTCATAATATAAACTTTAAAACTCTGTATATGCTTATCCAAAGATACAGTCTCAACTAATTTAGCTCACTCCATAGGCATTTTCAAAAGGAGCTCCACCAGTCAAAACATTACATCCTTTAATTTTTTTTTCTTTCCCTCAAGCTGTGATGCTTATAATAACCTTATCTGTTAACTATTTTCCATGCTGATACTGTACCCACTGATGCTGATTATATCTAATGGCCTGCTGCTTCCTATATTTAACCCACCCAGGGTTCATTGTTAAAATTAGTCATTACAGTACCAGAGCTCATCTCACATCTATGCAGGTTTGAAGTTGGCTGAATAAAGGCAATACCCAAGTTCTGTAAGTTATATGACAAGAAAAGGATATTTCAAATCAACAAAGTACTCAATTGCCTTTAATCCAAAGAAGAAAGCATCAAGATGCTGGGATAATGCACAGTATGTAACTTCATAAGGAACACCAATGTCTCTGTCATAGTTTTCATCCACCCAACATTGAACCAATGTGTCCTTTTAACAGATGATAGCATGACTCCAGATTTATATGAGTTATTCCTCCTCAAGGAAGGACAAAAAAAAGAAGGGATGGTTGAATTTTATAGCAAAATACAATGATACATGAAATGACATGGTGACAGATAAAATAGAGAAATAAAATTAATAGTGAAAACTATTTTTACCATCCATATTATCACCTAAAAGAAGCAATGGGAGAATTCAAGTGGTACTTCATAAAGGGGTCTGTATAAAGAAATCTTATCTTCTCATGTTATTTATCATCAAGTTATTTATAGCTGTGAATATTTTATTTAAAGTAGGTAAAAGTCTTTGGAATTTCCACATTTTTTTTTATTTTCCCCCATTTTATGAAAAAGGCAAAACAGAGTCGTGGATAGAGAACTGGCAGTTAGCATCAGAAAGACTCACCTTCAGTTAAAATTAATTTTATGTCTATGGCTTAATCATTCAAATTTTAGTGACGCAGACATTTTCTAAAACTATTTTACAGAGTTTTTAACCACTAATAAACAACTAGTCCAAAATATTTTTTTAAAAAGATTAACTTTTATTGATGTTTCTGTTTGTACATCACCTGCATTTCCCCCTCTAACCCTCCTCCTGTTCCTTTACAGAAAGCCATCACTGATAATATAGAATAAAAAAGGAACAGGAAAACAAATTTAACAAAATGAATTAACATAGCAAAAAATGCAATGCTTTAAATTCATGCTGCTTCTTCCATTTCTACAAATAAGTTTGAGGTATTATATATGTTCAAATTTCTTGTGGGGTCAAGTTGGGGTCAGGATAATTTTGCAGCATTCAGTTTAAATTTCTTTGTGATTCTAGTTGTTTCTATTGACATTGTTTTAGTGAGGGCAACACAGTTCTACTAATTTCTCAGGCTTACAACCTTTGAGTTATTCTTGATTTCTTATTATCTCTCACCCCCATATAAAAGTTGTTACCATTATTTGTCAATTTTGTCTTTACATTTCTCAAACATTATCCCTTTTCTACTTTGATATTGCCAATGTAGACCTTCATCTTCATACCTGGATAATTGCAATAGCTTCCTGATGGGTCTGTGTGATTCTGATCTATCCCCACTCTAGTTCATTCTCCATTTAGCCACTAAAGTAATTATTTTAAAATGATTGTCTTGTCATATCATTCCCTTATTCTATATATTCTAGAAACTTCCTATTGCCTGCAGGAAGAGATAAAAGAAAAGTTTTTCATAATCTAATCCCTTTTTAGCTTTCCAGTCTTATTACACTTTAGTAGATTCAGTGATAATGACCTCCTAGTTGATCCATGAACAAGAATCCCTTGTTCTCTAGAAATTAGGCATTTTCTCTCACTGTCCTCCATGCCTCAAATGTTCTTCCTTCTCTGCTATTTTAAAGTAAATTCTTATTAATCCTAACCAAAATCCTAGTATGTATAGGAAAGCTTTCCTAGCCCCTCTTAGTTCCAGTTCTTTTCTTCTCAATTATTTCCCACTTAGGTTTTTTATGTATTACTTTATTAGTTTACATGTTATCACCTTTAGTTTGAAACTCCCCTAAGGGAAAGAATTGTCTTTTGCCTCTTTTTGTGCACCTAGTGCTTGATATTTTTAATTTAATAAATGTTTATTTAACATTTAATAAATGTTTATTAATTTATTCATAGAGTTTAAACTGTTTTCTACTTATTTTATTCTCCTTCAATTTATACACAACTTCTGATGCTTCTCTGTATCCATCATATCGTTTCTTTGGGTACCTTAATTATTGATTCATTACATTCTTATGCTGCAATTTGTAGAGACATTTTCCAATGGATGGATATATACCTTATTCTTTTTTTTCCCCCTCTCAGTAGGGAAATCAGGGTTAAGTAACTTGCCCAGATTCAAACAGCTGTCAGTGTGTTTGTCAAATGTGTGAGGTTGATGAGGTTTAGATTTAGGGAACCAAAATGAAATTAGGGTTTCTGATGGTCAGGGAATTAAATGATAAGGTCTAGTGACAGGTTCAGGGTTCAGAAAACCAAATGGAGAGATTTGGCTCCCCTGCAACCCCTTGGAATTTGGCGCAAGGGTAGGGAGTTTTGGGGACTCCCTTCTGGTGGAACAAAGGTTCTCTGTAAAGGAATTTACAGACCCAAAAAACCTAGATTGATAAAAGAGGTTTATTGTAGGAATTGGAAGGTTAGAAATCCTAACAGAGAGGCAAAAAGTCTGGTTAGGAAAATAGGTGAGGATAGGGAAAGGATAACACTGGAAAAGAATATTATTCCAGCGGGCAGATCTATGGAAAATGGAGTTTTGCACTGAGAATGCAGTTCTCAGTGGACAGACGGTCCTGGAAGAAATGTGAATTGCCAAGATCCATCTGCAAAGATCTTAGTTGATGGAAGGTCATTATACTGGTTGTGTTGGTGGGGGTTGGGAAACCTGAGCAAATCAGAACCAGTGAGGGGGCTGGGCAACTCAAGAAAGTCAGAATGGGGGCTGGGACAACTGGAGCAGATCAGAATCAGTGGGGGTTGGGAGAGTCCAAGTTGGCTCCGCTCCAGTCGGGGCTGAGACAAGCCCACATCTCTTATTGGAATTCAAAGGGATGCTTTTGACCAGGGATTTGTGAATCAGGGAAGGACAACTTTTTTTTTTTTTTTTTCCCCTGGAGAGGATATGCCTCAGCCAAGAAGGGCTGAGAATCTGAAAGGAATCACAGATCAATAGGAAATATAGTTTCTTAAAGGGACCACAATCTACTTCAAGGTCAAATTTGAACTCAGACCCTCCTAACTCCAGGGCCTGTGGTCTATCCACTTTGTCACCTAGCTGCTCCTATACTTAGTTCTTTTCTATAAAATAGTTGCTATAAATATTTTAGTATATTTTGAACAACTCTATTCCCCTTTCTCTCTCTCTCTCTCTCTCTGTTTTTGATCTCTTAGTAATATATGCTTATTTTTTGAATCTGTGGTTCTTAGATTATGGTCATTTATAACATTGTCCACACAATTTTTAATTTATTAAAAGAATTAGTAGATCAAATCACAGATCAATAATTACTATGTTCACCGATCCATATCTCTTCCACATATTCTGATAATTACAAATTTTTGCCATTTTGTTGACTGTTTGGTGAAAGTTCAGGATTGTTTTTATTTGCATTTCTCTTATTTGTTACTTAGAATACCATTTTATATGACTTCTAATAGTCACAATAGTATATGGAGAGAAATTTGTTTTCTTTCTGATATTATGTGTGTATGAGTGTATGAATGCATATGTATAAAGTCAGATCATTACCATTAATATTTTTTACCCAGACTTTCCCTGACTGATTATTCTCCCCTTTTTATCCAAGTTGCCTTAATTTTATTCATATGAAGTTTTATAATATCATATAATCAAATAATCTATTTTATCTGGTGTAATTATCTCTAACACTTACTCACTTAAGAATTCATCTCCTCATAGTTGGAAAAGATATATGATTTACTTTTCCTCTAATGTTTTAATGATATAATTTTTCATATTCAGATCATGTATATATTTTGAATATATTATGAAATACAGTATTTGATGTTAGTCAAAGATTTAGTTTTCTTAGAACAGATTCCCAGCAATTCTTGTCTAAAAGGAAATTCTATATTATGTATGTTTTAAGTTTTATCAGGTAAGAAGTTCAACTTTTGAGTTGAACTATTCCTAATTGACCTAATTATTTAGTCAGTTTTGTTTTGTTTTGTTTAACTAGTTTTAGTTTTAAACTAGTTCCAAATGATTTTAATGATTACTTACTTTAAATAATTTTAGTTTTGGAGGAATGGTACTTCATGCCTTCAAAGATTATATGCAAATATATGTGCGTATAATCAATTTTCTTGGAATTCCTATGAATTTTATTTTATGTCCTTAAATTCATTGTAATGATATTTTTCGAGAAGTATAGGTTTCACCATATAGTGAAAAGGAAACCCTTCTAACTATTTCTTTCTTCAAATGAATTTTGTTATATTATTTAATTTTCTTATCCTTCCCTTTGTTAAGTTGAGTGATATAACACTAAATATATAAATATATTTGGCTAGATTTGAAATTTTATTGAGTTGGCATTATTCACTCATGATTATCAAATTTCTTGTTATTTAATTTAAAGAAATAACAGTTGTTTATAATTAGATACACATATGAATATAAATGTCTACTCTGTAGCTATAGATAATGCATTTTTATTGTGAAACCTCAAATTTCAATGCATTTATGATTATTTTGAATATTTCTATTATTTCCTCCTAGAGTTTATATATTTTCACATTTTAAAAAATGATTGCTTTAGTTTATAACTTTACTTAAATTATTAATTTTCTCACTTTTTCTTGATTCCTCCAAATTAATCATCATGCCATAACTAACTGAGGATATTTGTGGCCCCTCTTTGTAAATACTTATGGTTTTAGTAATTTTCACTTGCCTTTTGCTTTGAGTAGCATTTTAAAAGGAGGGAAAGGGGAGCATCTTTTATTTACTCCTGCACTTATTAAGAAATCCTGTGTTCCATGTCAAGTGCAGAAAAATAGTACTTGTAGACCAGATCAGAGGCCAGGAGAATAGTGACTATACATCTTCCTAACTTATACCACCTTGGAAGAACTAAAAAATTATAGATCATCAGAACTAGTTCTGAAAAGAACAGTATAAAAATTTAAACTTTAGGCTACTTCCTCTCCACCTCAGGAGCAGAATTGAATTTTATTATAAAGTTAAACTTTAGGAAACAACAAGCTGAAAAAATGAGCAGACAAAAACAACAACAAAAGAACTTGACCATATTATGATCGTAAAGAAGATCAAAACAGAAACTTAGAAAAAAAAGACAACAAATTCAAAATATCCACATCCAAAGCCTCAAAGAAAAATGTAAATTGGTCCAAACATTGCAAATTCCGGAAAAGCTCATGAAAATATTTTTTTAATCAAATAAGAGAGGAAAAGGAAATCTGAGAAAGGCATGAGAGTGAGGGAAGAAAAACCATGAAAAAATGTAAACAACTTGGCAAAAGAAAAGAAAAAAAATTCAAGAAAACAACAAAGGAAGCTGGGAAGATGTCTCAGTAGGTAAGAAAATTTCTACATTTCTCCCCTACATACACACATACAAACAAAACAAAACAAAACAAAACAGCACCTCAGAATGAATATAAATTAGTTAAAAAACAAATAGCAATTGGGGAAGAATAGTGGTCCTCCTAGGTTAATCAGAGAATTACAAAGAAAGATAGCACTGAGGTTTGGCCCTTGTGTATTTTAAATACCTCCAGGCTAGTTCTACTGAAACAATAAGCCAGGAAACCTGGAGATAGCTAGGTTAAGAAGTAGCTTAAAAAAAAAAAAAAAAAAAGGAATCCAACCATGAACTATTAGTAAGGGAATAGGGAAGGCTTCAGTTCATCTTCAGAGGATGATACTAAAGCAAAAAAAAGTTCTTTTTGCTCCATCAAATGGTTACCTGCCCTACTCCCAAGTAAGAACAATGAGGGAAAACTTAAAAAAAAACAAAACAAAAAAAAAACAAGAACGTGAAAAGAAAGTTAACCAATTAGAAAAGGAGTTTCAAAGTATTAAGGAAGAAAATGACTTTTTTTGAAAATTAGAATTGGACAAAGGGAAGCTAGCAAAATCATGAGAGCAAGAAATAATAAAACAATATATAAAGATTAAAAAAATAGAACAGAAGGCGAGACATCTCTTAAGAGAAAACAATAGATTTGGAGAATAGATCAAGAAGAGGAAACAAGAATAATTAGACTACTTGAAAGCTATGATTAAAAAAAAATCTTGATATAGTAATACAAGAAATAATTGAAGAAAATCATACTGAAATCTTAGACCAAGAGGGGAAAGTACAAACAGAAGGGAAAAAAATCCACTGATTATGATCTGAAAGAGATTCCAAAAACAAACTGCAGGAACATTATTGCTAAATCTGAAAATTATTTACAAGTAACAGCAACAAAAGCAACAAGATAATTTATATATGCTGGAGCCACAAATAGAATCACACAAGACATATCAGCAGCTACCATTAAAAAAAAAAAACTTCAAGTCTCATTATACTAGACATTGAAGATCAAAATAATTAGGCTTGCAGCTGAAAATATAACCAGCAAAATATAAAAATAATACTGAATGGGAAAAAAGGGGATATATAGTGAAGTTACAGATGTTTAAGGATTTTATGACAAAAGATTTCTGAAATTAATAGAAAATTTGACATATAAGGATATAAGGTAAACATCAAAGACTAATTTCAAAGTTCACAATAATGACAAACTGTTTCTGTTTTGCAGGTGGAAATATAAAACCATGCTTGAAAGATTGTAATTAATAATTGGGTAATTGAAAAGAAAGATTGGGGCAGAGCTGAGTTTGATGTTACTCTAAAAATTAAAGAGTATAGGAAAAGGTAAAAACTAATTGTGCCATATGAATGAGGTATAAGGGCAAGAACCAACACAGAAGAATTAGATGGAAGAGGGCTAGTAGTTCTGAAATCTTATTCACATCAGGAATAGGTTAAAAAGGAAACAATGCACATTTATGTAAAAATTTATCTTTAAAATTTATAAAGAGCTAAGGAGTAGAGAATAGCATAAGGTAGGATGTAGAAGGATGTATAGATTAACAGGAATGGTATAAGGTTTGTAGATTTATGGGGAGAAAGTGAGGGGAGAGATAAGGAAGAGATTCTTGAGGAGAGGGAGGTTAAGTAATAAGGCATCCTGGAAGGTAGCAGAAAAATATAAGAGTCTGCAGGAATAGAAAAAAAAAAAAACCCAGATACATAGAAACACGATAGTAATTATCAAGTGTAGAATTTATAAGGAAAAAAAAGAAAGAGTAATAATTGTAGAAGGCTGCAGATAATGGGGAAACTCTGGGAAAGGTATACTTGAAGCAAGGATACTTACAGCAGGGTGTTTACTCAGTGTGATTGATGAGGTAATGGTTCTCTAGTTCACATATACTTGGATATAATGATATAATTACTCTATTTAGCATATACTTAGTGTGATGTGATGGTTCTACAGTTGGCACATGCTCAGCGTGCTGTATTGATGTAATCGTACTAAGGTATTTAAGAGCTAAGAAGACTGGAGAAGAAAACAAGTTCAAGTTCAAGCTCTCAAGCTTGAACTCAGACTCAGATACAGATCAGAGGAGACTAGTACTCAGACACAGAGGAGACTCAGATGAATATTCAAAACACAGAGGAGACACAGAACACAGAGACAGAAACAGAGATCTTCTTGGTGGCTCTCCTGCCTTCATCACTCCTGCACCAAGGCCAAGGCTCATCCAGAAATCCTTCAGAGAGCTAGTCCAGACATTACAAGTAATCATTTATCTCAAATTTAAGGTTCAATTCAATTCAATCAATCCATAAATAGGGAAATTACATTATATCTCTGCCATATTAATATTGTTTTATACTATTTAAAACAACTGGAAAGTATAAGGTTGGAATATGGCTGTCATAAGAAATAATGAGTTGATAGATTTAGACAAATTTGGAAAGACTTGTACCTAAGAAAAATAAAATAATAATGATAAGGAAAAAAAACCCATAGAATATGCCATATTGCAAAATAGGCATAAAAATTAAGTGAAGAAAATTCCTTAAAAAGAAGAACAAGACAAATGTAAAATAAAGTACAAAATCTCACTGAAGGAAATAATTCATCAAAAATTAGAACTGAGCAAGTAGAAGCTAATCTTTCCATGAGACATGAAAAAACAGGAAATGATATGAGAGATTTAATATCTTTTTCATATATTATTCAGGTCAGTTGTTTTTTCAATAAAATATGTCACATATTTTATTTTTCTCATTCTTGTGATTTTGATTAGTAGTGAGAGCTAAGAGATGTTTCAAGGTAGCCATCTTGTTAGTACTATGGCACAAAAATAAAACTAATAAACACCTCAAGGCTGCATTCAATAAATGTTAAATATTTATTATATGCCACTTACTATACTTGGCTTTAAGAATATATTAGTAAAATAAAGCCTAAAGCCTAATCCTTCTGCTCAAATTACATTCCCAATGAGGGTATTAAGAAGATGAATTAACTATAAAGCCTATTATATAATATATTACATAATTATAACCAAAACCATAAAACAAACTCATCAATTTAAAAAAAAAATTATTCAACCTTTTAAGGCAGAAAAGCATTGGAGGACCTGTTCCATTCAAGCTGTGCTGGCTTTTTATAGACAAGGATTGTCTTTCTTACAAAAGAAAAGAGGTTTTGATCATATCCCATAATCATAGGTAAATAGGATTAGTGCTACTTCAATTTATCCATGAGTATTTTGATTGATCTGTGTATCAAATTAGGAAATGAGGTGAATGAACATGCATTGCTCCCATCTTATGCAGGCTACCTGCAGCATGTGGAAAATTAGTGAGCACATGCACAGTTACCTTCCCGTGTTTTAGGGATTTTAAAAGAGTATTTAAAAGGGAGTCCCTCAAACTGACTTAGTGAAATAACCAGCTTATTACAAAGAAAAGCATAGAATATTCAAAAAGGAAAAATAATTAATATTTATTTTTGAAACTAAGGGAACAAATCAACAAAATAGAAGAAAAGTAAGTTGTTCAATAATGTATTTAATAATACTTGACTGAGTAACTCTAGCTTGAGGTTCTCAATCTTTGTCATTTCATAAACCCTTTACATTGTTTAAATTACATTGTGCACCTAAAATCTTTAATGTATGGGAATTATATTTGTAACATTTTAAATAAAAACTGATAATTTACTAATGTTAATTCATTAAAATAATAAATCAATCATATGTTAGTAATATTTTATGAAAAAATAACAAATTATCCAAAAAAATTAGTGTGAAATGGCATTGTTTCATTTCACAAAATGGCTCAATTCTCATATTAGTTTCTGTAATCATGAAATCTTTGCCATCTTGAAATATGCTCCTTTTGTTGAAAAAAGTGAAGAAAATTCCACTTCATATAACTATGTAGTTGAAAAAATGAAGATTTTATTAACCTTTTCAGATAATTCAGGATATTATTCTGTGATACATCAAAACAGAAAAAGTGGTTACCATTACATAAAGTTTTGTGGCAATGTGGAATCTATAAACAAGTAAAGAATTTTTCATATGATTATTTTAATTTCCATCTATTTATCTTAAACTTTGGTTTGATCTTTTGCATGATTTTATAACATGCATATTCATTCAGAAAATGTCATTAAGTTATGCAAATTCACAATTCTTTATACAATATAAAAAATAACCTCTATTAATATCATCATTAAATATATTAGATAGAGAGTCTGAAGGAATGAAATCAATCTCCAGATCAATATAGACTAGAAAAACATCAACATCTGGTCAGCCCAGATCAGATAGACCCAGAGAAAGCCAGTTAATAGGGCTTAGTCACAGTGCATCTGAAAAAGAGACCCTTTGTCCTACCTCAGTAGAGGAGCAAATCTGTTGAGCAGCTCAGAAAGAAAACTGTAGGAAACCAGGCAGTTTCCTGAAAAGAACAGGCAAAACTATACCCTACAAACACAAGGGCAACTTGTGCTCAAAGCTAAGGCTCAGAGTTGCATCCAAACCTTGGGACCCTTTTAGCACAGGAGCAGAGTTCAACCATAAAGTTAAAAAAAGAGGAAATACCAAAAGAAAAGGAAAAGAAATGAGCAAGACATAGAAAAGAACACTAACCACAGAAAGCTACTCTGGTGACAGGGTAGAATAAAATGCCAGTTCAGTTGAGGACAAAATGTCTATAGAAAAAAATCTCAAAAAGTGATATGAATTGGTCTCAAGTCCAAAGAGGCTTCTTGGTAGTGTTTACAAAATATTTTAAAAGGCAAATAAGAGAGGTAGAAGAAAAATGGGAATGGGAATGAGAGCCATGCATGAGAGAATCAACAGCTTAGAAATGTAAGGGAAAAAAATACACTGAAGAAAACATCTCCTTCAAATGTAGAATTAACAAAGTGGAAAAAGAGATTCAAAAGCTAACTGAAATAAATTATAGATTAAAAACTAGAACAAAGCAAATGGAAGCTAATGACTTTGTGAGACTTCAAGAATCAGTTTTACAAACTAAAAAAGAAAAAAGAAACAATGGAAGAAAATGTGTAATATCTTGTTGGAAAAACAATTAACCTAGAAAATAGATAAAGAAGAGAAAATTTATAAATTATTAGCCTACTTGAAGTACATAATAATAATAAAAAAAAGAGCTTGGATAGTAAACTGCCCTGTTATTTTAGAAACGAATGGGGAAATACTCATTGAAAGAATTCATGAATCATTTCTGGAAAGAGATCCCACAAAGAAAACCCTAAGAAACATTGTTGTAAAACTCCAGAACTACAATCTCAAGGAAAAATTATTGCAAGCTGTGAGACAAAAACAATTCAAATATCAAAAAGCAATAGTTAGGATTACCCCATGAGGTGGCAGCATATACAATAAAGGATTGGAAGGCCTGCAAAGGATCTAGGGTTATAACCAAAAATTAACTACCCAGTAAGACTCAGCATCATCTTTCAGGGGAAGCCATGAAGATTCAATGAAGTAAGAGCCTTTCAATTAATTATATTGAAAAAAAACAGAACTAAATAGAAAATTTAATCTACAAACACAGGGCTCAAAAAAAGCAAAAAGAAAAAAAAATTGAATGGGGGGAAATACATATTATTTGAAGGTTAAACTGTTTCTATCCCTAAGTGAGAAAATTATATCTGTAACTTTTGAGAATTGTATCTGGAGGAGAGCATCACATGAATTGAGGGCATGGTTATGAATGATCTCTGATATAATGATATCAAATAGAAACATATTAAGTGATGAAAAAAGATCCACTGAAAAAAGAGGAAAGGGAATGTATAATGGGACAATTAATTCATATTAAGAAGCACAAAAAAGCTATTACAATTAAGGGGAAAAAGGGAGAGGGATGAATATTGTCTGAAGCTTCATTGTAATGGCCAGGCTAGCTCTCTTGGAGGGCCTCAGGATCAGTCACAGTCAAGATCAGTCAAAGTCCTTGGTCTTTAGGAGGAGAAATGAAGGAGGCAGTCAAGCTGCCACATGGCTCATCAAAGATGGATTCTGTACTCTGTGGAGTCTGGAGCCTGAAGTCTTCCCTGCTGAGCATGCTCTCTCCCTCAGTCCTCCAATCCTTCTCTAAGATTACTTCATCACACCACATTCAGCAGGTGCCAATCCTGAGGAGAACTATCACATCACCATATCATCTAAGTATATGCTTATAAGACAATTATCTCACATTGAGTAGGAACTTAGCCTTAAGTACTCTGTTGTTCTGAATTCAAGTAAACCTTTTCAGAATTTGAGCCCTCTACACTTGATCTGATCAGTTTTTTTTCTAATAGGAAATATATTCAACATTCAGTTGGGTATAGAAATTTATCTAACTCTATAGAGAAGTAAGAGGAGAAAAAATAAAGAAAAGGGAGAGACAGGATAGAAGGGAGGGCAGAAAAACTAAGGGAAAAGGTAAGAGAAGGAGGAAGGAGTGATAGAAGATAAGATAATGGGTGCAATGGGTTAAAAACACTACTAATAGAAGGAAGAGAGATGATAGGGGATTATTTATGAGGTAGGATAGGTTAAAAAAAAACACATCTAAGAAGAGACAGGGTGGAAAGAGAGAACAAAAGTATATACAGGGGAGAAAATAGGATGGAGGGAAACACAGACCTGGTAATCATAACTGTGAATGTGAATAGGATGGATTCTTCCACAAAATAGAAGCAAATAGCAGAGTGGATTAAAAAAAATAATCCTAAAATATATTATTTGCAAGAAAGATTTCTGACACAGAGAAACATTCACAGAATAAAGGTAAAAGGCTGAAACACAATTTATTATGTTTCAGCTGAAGTTAAAAAAATGAGAGGTAGCAATTATGATCTCAGATAAAGTAAAAGTAAAATAGATCTTATTAAAAAGATAAAGAAAGTACATCTTGATAAATGATACCATAAATAATGAAGTAGTAATGATACTAGATGTACCAATTGATAGAGCAAGCACATTCTTTGAGAAGATTTTAAGCCAGTTATAAGAAGAAATAGATAACAAAACGGTACTCAAAGGGTAGACCTCAACCATCCTCTCTCAGAATCAAACAAATCTAATCACAAAATAAAACAAGAAAAAAATTAAGAAGTTTAAAAAAAAAAACTAGATATATTATATCTCTGGAGAAAATTAAATTGGGATAGAAAGGAATATACCTTTTTTGTGGCTTTATGTGGTACCCACAAAAAAATTGACCATATATGGGGGCATAAGAACTCATAATTAAATGCAGAAAAGCAGAAATAGTAAATGTTTCCTTTTTAGACCACAATACAATTAGAAAATATATTCAATAAGGAGAAAGAGAAAGATAGACTAAATACTCATTGGAGATTAAATAATTTAATTCTAAAAAAAAAAAAGTGGGTAAAACAACAAATTGCAGAAACAATGCATAATTTCATCCAAGAGAATGACAGCAATGAGACAACACACAAAAATCTATGGGATGTAGTCAAAGCATCTCTTAAAAAATTTATTTTTATTTATATTTATATTTAGAAATGTATATTTATTTTTATTTAGATTAAATAAATTAAAATAAAATATTTTATTTTTATTTTAATATTATATATTTATAAATTTTAATAGTTTATATTTACAATATAATATTAATATAAAATAATATTTTATTGTAAAAATAACTATTCAGTTCCAGCTTCTATAGGTAGTGAGGATACAGAAAACAAAAAAATAAATTCACAGTACTCAAGGGGCTCATATTATAATGGGAGAGAAAACAAACTCATATATCTACAAAATATAAATGTATAAAATTTTAAAATAACATTGTTAAAAATTGTACAAATACCTGGAGAAGTCAAAAATGTTCTTGAGCAGAGAATATTTCATGAGTCAAATCTTAGATTAAGATTTAGAGGTAAAAATGATGATCCTTTAAGGGATGGGAAATGACCATGAAAAGAAAAGGAGAAAGATGATGGACCATATGTTAGGAAGTAAAAGCAGATCAATATCGTTGTACCTGAGTTGTTAAAGAGGTGCTATGTCATAATACTATAAGGACCAGATTTGTTAGCAAAAAATAAATTAAAAGCTTATGAAGCAGTAGTGAAGGATGCCATTATCAAACTGTGGTAGGTCATATTTGCATGACTCTTGTCTCTTTCTCTAGGTTCTTTAAAATATAAGAGGAATTTTTTTTTTAGAAAATGAAATTTTTAATTAAGTAAAACAGTTGTAAAAGACTAAGTAATGTATTGCATTTATTAAACAGATATTTCAAATGGACTCATCTAATATACAATGGAAGAAGCTAATGTCCCATATTCTACTGTCATCTTTGCTGCCTTCCACATTATCATCAGCATCATGACTTGACAAATGGATAAATTTGAGAAATTTGAGAATTTTCTTATTAAATAAGCAGACATAATTTCACTGGGTAATGGTAACAATTATTGACAGCTAGATGCCATTGGATTTGTTGTATATTAGTAAAAACTTGTGGATTACATTTAGAAGGAGCCCATAATATATCCAAAATTGAATAATAGAATCAAAAGGCCCCAAGTGTGTAATAGATGCAAATACTTAGCCAATACTGTCAATAATTAATTATCAAACAATTGTCTATTTAAAAACATAAACTATTCAGGGAAATGATAAAAACAAAACATAGAAAATAGATTGAAAGACAGAAATCATGAGGAAACAGAATGAGGTGTATATGATCCATTTTGTTCTGTCTGTTGTAACAGTTGTAACAAGGACAATTTTAATGCTCCTTAAAAAAGATAACATTAAATCCTAATAGTAATCAAATGCAAAAAAAAAAAATCCTAAAATAGGCTTTATTATTTCTTGTGGAATAGTCCTCCAGAATCCCAGATAATAATTTGTCCCAGAGTAATTAAATCTGAACCCTATAGAAAAAAAGGAAAATTCAATGGACTAATAATGATTTTCTAATAAAAATTTTATAAAATTCCAATAAATGTTTCATTATTCCATATTATAATTATGTCATTATAATGCTATAGAAAAATTAAAACTTTTCCATCAACATGGAAAAACTGAATTGATGATTCTTCTCGGTGGATAAAATGAACTGTGTTTAACAATCGCAAAAGTAATTTTATAACACAGATTCTTTTTACAAAGAAGTAAATTGGCCTAACAATATGCTAGGGAATCACTGGATCTGTATAATGTAGTCAAAAATTATTTGGCTTCAGCTAAGATCAAAGAAAATAATTAAAAAGCTAGGGACATACAATATGCATGAATTCAATCAACAATACATTCAAAGAGAACCTTATTAATCACTCCTGAAACAGCTGGAAATACCATTTCTCCCTAACTTGTATTTTTTTTTCTCTTTTCATTCAGTGTATTATATATATGTACTTATTGTCTTTCCTGAATTTTGTCTATGTATACTCAACACCTAGCAAATTGCCTGGGATACACTAGGTGTTTAATAAATATTTGTTAATAGATCAATTGAAAGAAGCACCTCATGAATGGTTGTGTCAGGAATTGACAAGTATATTTTGAACATTTATGATATGCTAAATATTGGAGATACAAATTCAAAATATTAAATTAACCATGACTGGTGAGACAAAATGTTAAAAAAAAATAATTTGAAAGTTTTTTACATATCAGATCCTTTTAAATTACAAAATAAAAAAGGAAAAATATTAAATGTTTAGAGACTTAGTATGAAGGGAAATTATGTAGAAAGGGATAAAATACATTTCATAACTATGTGCTATTATAGGTTCATGATGATGCTTTTACTAAATCCATAAAAGATAAGTTTACATGTTCATACTGTCATTTAAGTATGAAAAAAACAATTGCAAAATACACCATAGAATATCAACTTTATAATTATATCAAAATAGTAAGTCATCTTCAGCCCTTTCTCTTTTAAATTTCATAGAAAAAAGATGAGAGAAATGAGATAATAATAATTCAGTCACTAACAGTAGCAATGAATTTACTATCATAGTGTTATAATTTATAGGACTTTATATTCTACAAGTACTTTCCCAACAACAAATCTTTGAGGTAAGTAGTTAAAATATGAAAATATAATCATATTTTATAGTCAACTACTTTTAGACCTCATAGTAGTTAAAAATTTGTTCAAAGTCCAAAGTCAATTAAGGAAGGAATAAAAAGAGAGGGGATTATTATTACATTTAAAGGTACATATGCTATTATATGCATAACATAAAACCACTTAATAGGCAAAGTGATATTTAGAAAATGAAGTCAGTTCCCATAAGAATTGTAGAAACAGTGTTAACATATTAGCTGACAGATGAGCCACATGCAGAACAATGATGGTGACAACTGCTTAACAAGGACTGAGAATTATAGCAGTAAATTACCATGTTAAATATTGATTGGGCTAAGAAAGCAGAAATAAAAAAGTCTGAATTTTAATAGGGTAGTTTTATTAATTCATTAATGAAACTAATTGATCAGTAAACTCAATGTTCTCATTTAAGAGAGCATTAGCATGAGAGGAAAGAAGCAGTTTCCTACATTCCTTCAGGGTCAATAATACAAATTTCATTAACAGGAAAGTCTTGGTCATGTCCCCCTAAAGTATAACAAACTTTATCTCCAGTGATTTATTCAGTACACTCGAGATATATAAATTGTCAAATTCCTTTCTGGAACAGTTTAAGGGGAATAACACAACTTATTGTAGCACTTCTGAACTCTGAAAGACAATGGCAGGTGGTGAATAATATCTTTTCTTTACATAAAATTTCTCATTTCCCTAAAAAAGAAACACTAAAAAAGGAAAAACTGATCATAGAAAACTATTATAGCTAAAGGGAAGTTCAACATACTAACTCAGATGAGGAAAAGAGTGAGGTATATGAAAAATTTCAAAAGCAAATATAAATTAGTCTTAAACCCAAAAAGTCTTATTGTAAGAGTTCAAAAGAATTTAAAAAGGCAAATAAGAAAGATAGAAGAAAAAATGGGGGGAAACAAATCAACAGCTTAAAAAAGGAAGGAAAAAAATTGACTGAACAAAACAATTCCTTAAAAATACAATTGGCCAAATGTAAAAAAAAATCCACTGAAGTAAACAACTCTTTTAAAAAGTAGAATTGCTCAAATAGAAAAGGAGGTACAAAAGCTAACTGAAAAAATACTTCCTTAAAATTATAACTGAGGAAATAGAAACTAAAGACTATGAAATATATATAAAAAAAATCAAAAACATGAAAAATAGAAAAAATGTAGAATAACTAATTGGAAACAGCAACAACAATAATAACAACTGGCCTAGAAAAATAGATTGAGAAAAGAATTTGAAAATCACTGAGGGAACCAAGATGGCAAAATAAAAGCTGCTCCAGTCATCCTTGCTTCCCTTGAAAACCACATGAAACCAAGCCTCTGATGGAGTTTGATGGAATTAAACCACTCTCCAGCTCAAGATAGACTTAAACCACTTCAAGAAAGGTCAGTATCACTGGAATAAGAAGAGTGTTCAACCCGTCTTAATCATGGCAAATCAGCAACTAAAACTTTCAGGCCTTGCTCAGTAAAGGGAAAAATCTGTGGAGCACCTTCCAGTCCCAGATCAGAAGGCAAACTCTGGGAAACCAGTCTGTTTCCTGAAAAGAGCAAGCAAAGCTACTCCCTGCTAATACAAGGGCTGCTTGTGCTCAAATCCAAGGCTGAGAGCTGAACAGGAAGCTTGGGACTGCTCCACCCTTGATTGCAAAAGCAGAGTTCAACCATAAAAGTAAAAAAAAAAAAAAAAAAAAAAGATGAAATCCCAAAAGAAAAGGAAAGAAAATGAGCAAAAAACAGAAAAGAACCTTGAACATAGAAAGCTCCTATGAAGACAAGGCAGGCCAAAACACAGATTCTTATGAGGACAGAATGACCACAGAAGAAATCTCAAAGAATGATATGAACACTTTATGGAACTGCTCATAAAAGACTTTAAAAGGCAAATAAGAAAGTTAGAAGAAAAATGAGAAAGGAAATGAGAAGTATGCTTGACAGAGTCAGAAGTTTAGAAAAGGAAGAGGAAAAAAGTTGCCTGAAGGAAAAAAAAAAACTCTTTAAAAAGAAGAATCAATCAAATGCAGAAAAAAAGATACAAAAGCTAACTGAAGAAAAATCACAAATTAGAACAGGATAAATAGAAACTAATGACTATGAGACAGCAAGAAGAGCCAAAAAAAAAAAAAAAACCTAAAAATGATGAAAAACTAGAAGAAAAAATGAAATATCTCATTGGAAAAACAGTGCACCTAGAAAATAGATCCAGGAGAGAAAATTTAGAAATTATTGGCCTACTTGAAGGCCATAACCAAAAAAAAAAAAAAAAGAGCTTGGATAGCATTCTACAAGACTTCATTAAGGAAGACTGGACCAATAGTCTAGAAACAGAAAGGGGAATCAGTCATTGAAAGAATTCACCCATCACCTTTGGGAAAAGATCCCATAAAGAAAACCCCAAGGAACATTGTTGTGAACTACAATCTTAAGGAAAACATTGTAAACTGACTGACAAAAACAATTCAGATGTCAAGGAGCAACAGTCAGGATTACCCAGAATCAGGGAGCTTCCATAATAAAGGATCATAGAGTCTACAATACTGTATTCGGAAGGCAAAGGACCTGGGATTACAACCAAAAATTAACTACCCAGGGATATTCAGCATCATCTTTCAGGGAAGGCAATGAAAATTCAATGAAGTAAGAGACTTTCAAATGGAACTAAATGAAAAATTTAATCTAAAAGTATAGAAAGGTAAACAAGGAAAATATATGTATATATTAGTTAAAGGTTAAATTGTTTCTATCACTGGATGAGAAAATGATATTTGAAACTCTTGAGAACTCTATCTGTAGGAGAACATCACATAGACTGAGGATATGGTTGTGAATGATCGAGGTATGATGATATCAAATAAAAAAGATGTTAAGAGACAAAAAAAGGTCTAGTGGAAAAAGAGGAAAGGGAAAGTATAATGGGATAATTGGTTTACATTAAGAGATACAAAATACCTTTACAATCCATTTTATAAAGGGAGGGAAATGAGCATTTTCTGAAGCTTGATCTGATCAGTTTGGGCTCTAATAGGGAATATATTAATCATTCAGTTGGGTATAGTATAGAAATTTATCTAACCCTATAAAGATGTAGAAGGAGAAAAAGTAAAGAGCTGGTAATCATAATTTTAAATGTGAATGGGATGAACTTTTACATAAAATGGAAGGAAATTACAAGAGTGGTTAAAATACATAATTCTAAAATATGTTTACAAGAAAAAACATTTAAAACAGAGAGACTTGCACAGAGTAAAGGTAAAAGGCCAGAACAGAATTTATTAGGATTCAGCTGAAGGGAATAAGGAGAAGTAGCAAATATGATCTCAGAAAAAATAAAAGTAAAATAGATCTTATTAAAAGAGACAAAGAAGAAAAATACATCTTGATAAATGGTACCATAAATAATGAAGTAGTAACGACAGTGGATGTGTATGTACCAAGTGATAAAGCAGGCAAATTCCTAGAAAAGATTTTAAACTAGTTACAAGAAGAAAAAGACAAAAAAAACTGTACTCAGAGTACACAGGGGACCTTAACGTTCCCCTTCCACAATCAGATCAATCTAACCACAAAATAAATAAGAAAGAAACTAGAGAGGTTAATAGAATTATGGAAAACCTAGATATGTTAGACGTTTGGAGAAAACTGAATAGGGACAGAAAAGAATACACTTTTTTCTTGTATGTATGTAGCACCTAGACTAAAACTTACCATATATTAGGGCATAAGAACCTCACCATCAAATGCAGAAAGGCAGAAATAGATAATGCTTCCTTTTCAGAGAAGAATGCAATAAAAAGTATACTCAATAAAAAGAAAGGTAAAGATAGACTAAAACCTCAATTGAAATGAAATAATCTAATTCTAAAAAATAAGTGAGTCAACAAATCACAGAAACAAGGCATAATTTTAACCAATACAATGACAATAATGAGACAACATACAAAAACCTATGGAGTGCAGACAAAGTAGTTCTTAGGGGAAATTTTATATCTCTAAATAGGTACATGGATAAAATAGAGAAAGAGGAGATGAGTGAATTAAAAAACTAGCAAATTAAAAAAACTAGCAAAAGAACAAATTAAAAATCTCCAATTAAATACCAAGTTAGAAATTCTGAAATTCAAAGGAGAGATTAATAAAATAGAAACTAAAAGGATTATTGAACTAATACATAAAACTAAATATTGGTTTTATAAAAAAAACAACAAATTAGATAAACCTTTTGTTAATTAGGTCAGAAAAAGGAAAGAAAAGAAAACATATCATCAGCATCAAAAATAAAATGGGTAAATTTGCTACCAATGAACAAGAAATTAAAACAATAATTAGGATCTATATTGCCCAACTGTAGAGCAGGAAGTCTGACAATCTAATTAAATGGATTAATATTCACTAAAATATAAATTCCCCAGATTAACAGAAGAAATAAATTACTTAAATAGTTCCATTTTAGAAAAAGAAATTGAATAAGGCATTAATGAACTCACTGAGAAAAAATCTCCAGGACCACATGCATTCACAAGTAAAGTCTAACAAACATTTAAAGAACAATTAATTCCAATATTTTGTTAACTATTTGGAAAAATGAATAAAGAATGAGTATTGTCAAAGTCCTTTTATGGCACAAATAGGGTAGTGACACCTAGACCAGGAAGATCCAAAACATAGAAAGAAAATTATAAACCAATCTCCTTATTGAATATTGATGCAATAATTTTAAATAAAATATTAGCAATAGCTAATTAGCATATCAGCATAGTGTATTCACTATGACCTAGTGGGATTTATAGCAGGCATGAAGAACTGGTTCAATATCAGGAAAACTATTACCATAATCAATCATATTAATAGCAAAAGAAACAGAAATCATATGCTAATCTCAATAGATATAGAAAAAGCTTTTGACAAAATACAACACCCATTCCTAATAAATATACTAGAGAGCACAGGAATAAAGGGAACTTTCCTTAAAATAATAAATAGTTATCTATCTAAAGCCTATAGCAACCATTATTTGTAATGAAGAGAAGCTGGAAGCATTCCCATTAAGTTCAGGGATGAAAAAAGAGTGCCCAATATCAATTATTCAACATTGTACTAGAAATGAGCTGAGGAAAAAAAAAATCTTTATAGTCAGTGTTTCTGATAAAGGTCTCATTTCTAAAATGTATAAGAACAGTGTCAAATTTGTAAGAATACAAGTTGTTCCCAAATTAATAAATGGTCAAAAGATGTGAACAATTTTAAGATGATGAAATTAAAACCACATATAGATATATGAAAAATATACTCTATATCACTATTGATTAAAGAACTGCAAATTTAAATAATAATGAGGGACCACCTCATACATCTCAGATTGGCTAAAATGACAGGAAAAGATAATGATAAACGTTGGCGGGGATTGGGGGAAACTGGTACACTGATGTATTGTTGGTGGAGTTGTGAAATGATCCAACCTTTCTGGACAGCAATTTGGAACTATGCCCAAAGGGTTATAAAAGTGTACATGCCCTTTGATCCAGCAATGTCATTACTGAGTCTGTATCCAAAGAAAACCATAAAGGAGGAAAAAAGACCCACAGATGCACAAATGTTTATAGCAGCTCTTTTTGTGATAGCAATCAAGTGGAAAAAGAGTCGATGCTTATCAATTGGAGAATGGCTGAACAAATGGCGGTACATGAAGGTAATAAGATATTATTATTCTATAAAAAAATGATAAGTATGTTGATCATAGAAAGGCCTGGAAAGATTTATATGAACTAATACTTAGTGAAATAAGCAGAACTAGAAATACATTGCATACAATAACAGCAAGAATGTGCAATGATCAACTATAAAAACTTGTTTTTTGTCATTGGTTCAGTGATGGACTTTAAAAAGAAAATGCCATCTCCATCCATTAAAAAACTAAGTAGACTGAATGTAAATTAATACATGCTATGTTCACTTCTTTTTTTCTGTTTTTTTAATCTCTCCCTTGGTTTTTCCCTTTTGCTCTGATTTTTCTCTCTCAACATAATTCATAAAGTAATGTATGTTGAAAATAACAAATTTACTAGACAAAAAAAAAGAGTCATCAGACTACCTGAAAATGATTTAAAAGAGAACACTTTTTTTTTAAAAGCCTAAACAAAACATTTCAAGAAATGACCAAGGAAAACTATCTTGTTATCCCAGAGTCAGAAGGTAAAATTGTCACTGAAACAACATATCAATAACTTCTTGAAAGAGATCCCCAAATTAAAACACCAAGTCATATTATAGCCATATTTAAGAATTATCTGGTCAAGGAGAAATTATTGCAAGCAATCAGGGAAAAAAAGAGTTTTGCTGATGAAGAATCTAGTCAGAATTACTAAAAACAATAGTTTTTCTTTAAAGCATCAGAAAGCATAGAATACTAGAATAGAATAATATAGAATACTATAGTATTCTATTAGGCAAAGGAGCTTGGGTTGCAAAAAAAATAATCAACTATTAAGCAAAACTGAGCATAATCTTTCAGGGGAAAAAATGAACATTCATTAAAATAGGGAACTTTCTAATTGTATCATTGAAAATACCAGATCAAGATAGAAAATTTGATCTTAAAATACAAGACAGAAAAGAAAGATAAAAAGGGAAACAGGAAAGGGGAAAAAAATTTTATTCAAATAGGTTAATTACTTTAATTCTTGAGAACTATATCGTTATTGTGGCCATTAGAAAGAATATACAGAAATAGAAGGCATGGAAAAGTTGATTTTGATAAAATGATATAAAAACATAAAGGGCAAGATTGATTGTATAGCAGTGGAAAAGGAAAATAGAAGAAGGCAAATTTCAATGCAAAAAAAACCCCTGCTCGAGTAAAGGGAAAGAAGAGAGGAAGTATTTGAAGCTTACTTCCATCAGATTTGCTTCAAAGAGGAAGTAATATACACACTCAATTAGGTTCTGAAATTAAGGAGAAGTTCTAAGTAGAAGGAAGTACAAATTGAGAGTGGTGGTAGTCAAAAGCAAAACATTGGTAAAAAGGGAAAGGACAAAAGGATAAATAAAAGTATAAATGGGGGAGATGGGATGGAGGAAAACACAATTTGTAATTCTAACTATGAATGTGGAGGTGAACTCTCCCAAAAAATTAAAGCTAACAGAGTGGATTTAAAAAACAAAACCTTACAATATAATGTTTACAAGAAACAAATGGGAAATAGAGACACACAAAGTGAGATAAAAGACTGAAGCAGAATATATTCTGCTTTAGCTCAAATAAAGAAAGCAGGAGTAGCAATCCTGATTTCAGACATAGCAAAAAGATAAATAGGTCTACTTAAAAGCAATAAAGAAAGAAACTACTAAAAAGTATGATAGATTATCAAATAACATGAACACTAAGCCTATATAAAGAAAAGTTAGGTATGATAGACCTCCAGAGAAAATTTGATGGAGATAATGACATTTACAAAAACAAATAATGATGTACTAGGTCATAAAAAAACCTTGCGATCAAATTTTAGAAGGCAGACATATAAAATAAGCCCTTTATAAATTATTAAACAATAAAAAATCATATGCAATAAAAACATGCAAAGATAGACCTAAAATTAATGGCAAAATAATTAAGTCCTAAGAAATTCGTGGTTCCTATGATGAATCACAGAAACAAACAGTAATTTCATTAAAGAGAATAACAAAAAAGGGACAACATACTAAATGTATTGCATGCAGCCAAAACAGTTCATAAGTGAAATTATTATTTTTAAATGCTTATATGAATAAAATAAAGGTAGAGGGGATCAACAAGTTGGTCATACAGCTAAAACAAAGTTAATAAAAAAAATTAAAGATCTACAATTGAATATCAAACTAGAAAATCTAAAAATCAAAGGGGAGATTGATAAACTGAAAGTTAAAAAAAACAAAAACAAAAACAAAAAACTATTAAACCAATAACTGAAACTAAGAGCTGATTTAATGAAAAAACACAATAAAATAAATAAACATATTTAATTTGATTTAAAAAAGAAATCCAAATTACTGGTATTAAAAATTTAAAAAGGTGTATTCACTATCAATGAAGAGAAAATTAAAACAACAATTAGGAGCTATTCTGCTTAAGTGGTAAGACAATAAATCTGAAAAAGTCAGTGAAATAGATTATATTTATAAAAAAAATAACATCCAGATTATCAGTAGAGGAAATAAAATAAATAACTCCAACTTAGTAAAAATAATAATAATAATAATAATAATAATAAGCCATCAATGAAGTCCCAAAGGCAAAAATCTCCAGAGCTAGATGGATTTGCAAGTAAATTCATTTTTAAAAAAATAAAGAAAAATAATTCAAATGCTATAATAAATGAGTATGAAAAACAAGCAAAGAACAAGTTCTGCCAAATTCTTTTTATGACAAAATTTGGTGTTGATGCCATAACCAGGAAGAGTCAAACAGAAAAAAAAATACCAACCGATCTTCTTAATGGATTTAATCAAAAATTTTTATTAAATATTAGCAAAAAGACGATAGTAATTTATCACCAGTATATATCACTATTACCAGGTGAGATTTATATCAGGAATGCAGGTCTGGTTAAAATACTAGGAAAATATCAGCATCAATAACAAAACCAACAGAAGTCATATGATTATCTCAATAAGTTAAAAAATTTTTTGACAAAATACAGCACCCATTCCTTTTAATATAATGGTGAGAGCAAAGGAATAAATGAAGTTTTCCTTAGAATGAGAAAAAATATCTATCTGAAACCACTAGAAAGCATTATACTTAATAGAGTTAATCTACAAACATTCCCTATATAATCAGGAGTAAAGAAAGGATGCCCATTATCACCACCATTATTCAATATAGTACTAAAAATGTTAACTTTAGCAATTATAGAAGAAAAAGAAATAAAAAAAATAATAATGGCAATGAGGACATAATACTTTCACTTTTTGGTATGATAGAATACTTTGAAAATCCTAGAGAATCAACTGAAAAAAATACTTGCCAAGACAAACATAGGAACTATAGAAACACAGTTACATTACACTTTTCCCACAAACTAAGTCAAATACAAATAATTGGAAAAATATGTTTAACACACATGGGTAGGCAGAGCTAATATAATAAAAATGACAATTCTTCCTAAATTAATTTATTTATTCAGTGCTGTAGCAATCAAACTACCTCCCAAAATTTAAATCATCAACAGTAATTTTGAATGTAATTTACCCAATTTTTGCTTATGGGCTTAGTAAGTAAAATATAGAAATGCTGATGAGCTATGTAGGTTTATTTTACATCCTGAACTTTACTAAAGTTGTTAATTATTTCAAGTAGTTCTATAATGTTAAAAATAGTAATAATATTCATCTGGAAAAAAAGTTCAAGAATATCAAATTTGATAGTGGAAAAAATGCAAAGGAAAGGAGATTAGCTGTACTAGATCTAAAACAATATTGTAAAAATCATCAAAACTAATTGGTACTGGCTACAAAATATAGTTTTGGACCGGTGGAAAAGAGTTAGGTATGCAAGATGTATTAATAAATGACTATAACAATCTATTGTTTGATAAAGCCAAAGACTCTAGCTTCTTGAATAAGAATTCACTATTTGACAAAAATGGCTGGCAAAACTAGAAAGTAGTAAAGCATTCATGATGTTGGGCATTCACCAACATTTTACATCATATACCAGGACTGGATCAAAATGTATACATGATGCAGACATAAAGGCTAATACCATAAACAAATAAGGAGAGCAAGGAATAGTTTAATTTGTGACCAAACTGAGATAGAGTATATTATAAAATGCAAAATGGATAATTCTGATTATACTATATTAATGTTTTTGCACAAATAAAGCAAATGCTCTTTTATTAGAATGTAAGTCAAAGTGTGTCAAGAACTTTGTTCTCTTTACAAACTATAGCATAATGAAAGACCATATATTTCAAGTTGGAATGGATTTTAGATAATATTTAAATATAATCCTTTCAAATTACAAATATGGGTACAGAGGCCTAATGAATTAAGTTGATTTTCTTAGATTCACAGAATAAATGACAGGGATGAGATTCCAAAACAGATCCTCTAACTTCAAAGTCAGTATTCTTAACACAACAATAATAACTTTCAGTAAATGGTTAATATATTTTATACTAAAATTGAATTTTTTCTATGTAATGTTCTTTTATTGATTGTATTCCATTATTTGTGAATTCATCTTGAATTTAAGAGAGCAAAATAATTAATGAAATTAATATCTACATGTCTTTTTTATGCTACAGGAGCAGAGGAATTTGTATTTAAGGATCATTTCATTTCCTCCACAATATTCATTGATATATTGAGACTATTCTTTAGCTATATTATTAGTAGAATTATAGCACAATCTTGATGTTTATTAAAAAACAAATAAATAACAATTCATTCATTAATCCTCAAAATATATATGGAAAGTTTAAGTAGTAAATTTTCAAAAGACTCTATTATAGGCAATTGCTATCTATGATAATGTGTAAAGTGAAAGCATTCAATTTTAGACTGTCATTTCCTGTTCTGTAAAATATATGTTCACATTCACTTAACTTACTTTTCAAGTAAGGATATCCAGGGAATGAGTTGTGAAAACTTTGAATTACAAGAAAATATTATGAGGAAAGCATATTATCTTGTCTAAAAAAGTAACTTCTATGTATTTTGGGAAGCCAACAACAAAAAAGTCTAATTAGTGTGCTATAGTTAGGGTTAAACCAAATAGAATGGAAAAAAAAATCTTGCTATCTTCATTACTAAAATTTTTATATTATCACTGATTTTCCCATTGATATAAGATTCCTTCCCATACCTTTTAGTTCTGTATTATTTATACCCATGTGACTTTTTCCATTAGAATTTTCCATAGATCTGCATAATGGATTCAAAATGCTTTTGTTTGTTTTGCTTTGCTTTAAGATCTCAAAAATTAAGAAATTCACCTCATTCTCTCATTTTTAATATATGAGTGACTCACCTTTTATGGACAATATGTATCAATAAATGAATATTTTATGAGATCCTACTTTGTGACAGATTGCTCTAGGCATAAAGTAAAACAACCTCTCTAAACAGCAGAGAGATGATAGATAGATAGATGAGACTATCTACACCTGGTAATATCTGTATAGGTTGCAATTGGATAGTGAGGGAGCTGTCATACATACTGATTAGTATCGACAGCACTGGGTACTTGCTTTTTTTCCTTCCCCCAGCACCTCTTCTACTTTGTAGTCTCAACCAGAGCTTTAAACACTGGAAGATACTCAGGCTGGTGTTATTCTTTAAGTCTACAAGGAAGGCCATTTTGCTGCTTTGTCATTTAAATATATGAAAAAGTCTGGAACAGGGGAAATGGTTGTGAGAGGTTTCAGTGTAATTCCAATTGCCTGCCTTCTTGATTTAGCTTTTATGGTTGCTGTGGTGACTGAATAAGGAGGAAAAATGCATTTTTATATCCTTTTTACTTTAGAAGCTGTTCTTTTAATCTCCTTTCAATAAAGCTGGTTTAAATTGCACTTTATGATCTAAATTTATGTTAATGCATTTTAACCCCGGAGTCTTAATTATTGGACTGGTCAAGTAAAGACCTGACCATGAATAAGGCAAAATAATATTTAGGAGAAAAAGAAAGTTGAATATGGGGGAAGGAGAATCAGGAAAGTATATAAATAAAAAGTAACTTTTTGATGAATCTTGAATGGTACTATGAATTCTAAGAAGTTGAAGTAATCAGGGACAAAATCTCTGAAGTGAGAGAATGGGGACAGAGAGATGGAAGAAAGGCTATATAAGAAGAAAGGCTATATCCAAGAAAGACATGATATATGGCTTAAAAAGGAAATCACATACACACTCAATATGAGTATAGAAATCTATCTTACATTGCATGAAAATAGGAGAAGGATGGAGTATGGAAAGAGGGGATAAAAGAAAGGACATATTAGGGGAAATAGAGGTCAATACCAAAATACTTTTGAGATGGGACAGTGTAAAAGGAGAGAAACAATAAATGGGGTAAAATATAGTTAGCAAGATTGTAAAAATAATTTTAAAACAAATTTCTCTGATAAGGTCTCATTTCTCAAAACAGAGGGAAATGAGTCCAATTTATAAAAAGTAAGAGCATGTCCCAATTGATATATGATCAAAAAATATGATCTGTGCCCAAAGAGCTATAAATTCATACATATCCTTCAACCAAACAACACCAATATTAGGCATGAATACCAAAAGAAAATTTAAAAATAAAGGAAAATGACCTATATGAACAAATAATGTTCATAGTAGCTCTCTTTTCAGGGCAAAAATTATGAGAAATTGGGGGCCTGCCCATCAACTGGGGACTCAGTACACTGTGTTATGTGTTTCTGATGGTATATTAATATTTCAATGGAAATGATGAGCAGAATGCTCTCAGAAAAAAGAACAACAGCAGCAACAACAATCTGGAAAGTCCCCCATGAATCCAAGCAAAGACCTTGGACAAGGCATTTGACCTCTGCCTCAACATAAAATGAGAATAATAGTAGTATCTACCTTCTAAAGTTGTGAGAATCAAATGAAATAATCTCCATAAAAGGTATTTAGTGCAATGTCTGCCACATAAATCTTACTATGTAAAGGTATATATTCTTTCTCCTTTTCCAATCATTTGATTGTTACACAAAGCTCTATCCTGCTCCCCCACACACACTTTTTTTTTTTTTTAACTTTCTACTGTCTAGCTTGATACTCACAGTTCCTCATCTTTATTGATAGATATTGATATGAATATAGAAAGGATGCATTTCTTGGATTAAAAAAAATAATGAGAAATATTTGTACAACTCTCTTTTTCTGTCTCTTTCTGTGTGTGTGTGTATATCTGCATGTACATGTGTATACACCAATAGTGTTTTACTTCCAACTCCTTCTTAGACTTCTTGAATTACATATTATACAAACAGCTTAAACTCAACATATCTAAAACAATTCCACTTACCACCATTTCCAAATTTCATTATTATCATCAAGATCAGCTTAATTCTGCCAACTCATTTAGATTCATAACCTTATTATATGTAACTTCTCATACTCATTCAACCCACATATTCATTCAAATACTCATTTTTGTCTTACTAACATCTCTTTCCTCTATCCCTTTTTCTCAATTCACACAGGCATAAACTTTGTAAAAACCTTATTAGCCCTTGCTTGGACTTCTGCAATGTTTGATAAGAGTCATCTCATATTTTCTCCCTCAATTCTGAGATAAACTTTTGTTGACTATTTTGTTGACTAGTAATACTAAAAATTCAAAAGAAATATACTGGCAGGGACACTAATACATTATTGGTAGAGCTGTGAAGTAATACAACTATTCTGGAGAGCATTTTGGAACATTACCATCTGCTTTTTCTGTTTCTCCCTAAGAATTATTGGGCCTTTCCATTTCACTTGAAAATTAAATCTCCTCTATGTATCATCTTCTTCTTTTAAAATATGAGTTCCTCTTTGCCCAAAAGGTTATTGAAACAGAGATCATAAAAAAAGAAAAAAAAGGACTCACATGTGCAAAAATGTTTCTAGGAGCCCTTTTTGTAGTGGCAAGAAACTGGAAATTTAGTGTACCCTCATCATACACTCATCATATGGGGATAAGTGTATCCCCACAGGTGGGGATAGGAAAATCAATATACTGAATATTGGATGGGTAACTCATGGAGTTAATCCATTGATACCTCTCTCTCTCTCTCTCTCTCTCTCTCTCTCTCTCTCTCTCTCTCTCTTTCTCTCTCTCTGTCTCTCACTCTCTCTCTCTCTTAAAATAGCCTTTTATTTTTCCAAATACATGAAAAAATAATTTTCTTTGTTTACCTTTGCTTGCTTTGACTGAATAAGGAAGAAACATGCATAACTTATTTTGAACAAGTTATATAAATGTAAAAGCACTATAAGAAATGATGAGCAGGCTGAGTTCAGAAAATCATGGAAAAACTTATATGAAATGATGATAACTGAAGAGAATAGAACCCAGAAAACATTGTACACACTAACAAGATTACGTATACACTAACAAGTGTAATCGACTTGATTCTTTTCAACATTGAGGTGATTCAAGGCAATAGATTTGTGATGAAAAGAGCCACCTAGATGCAGATGGAGAACTGAAAGTGGATCAAAGTATACAATTTTCACCTTTTTGTTATGTTTGTTTATTTATTTTTCTTATTTCCCCCTTTTTCATTTGATTTTTTTGTGCAGTGTGACAAATATGAAAATAGGTTTAAAAGACTTATAATTCTTCAACCTGTACTGGATTGTGAATAATGAAAACTATTTTTTCATGTATTTGGAAAAATAAAAGACTATTTTAAGAGAGAGAGAGAGAGAGAGAGAGAGAGAGAGAGAGAGAGAGAGAGATATCAATGGATTAACTCCATGAGTTATCCATCCAATATCCAGCATATTGATTTTCCTGTCCTACTTTAATTTTTCTTTCCCTAAGCTACCAAAGTAATTTTTCTAAAATGTAATTCTGCCTATTCAGACATCAGCTGATTTTTTCTGATCAATTCAGAGCAATTAACTTTTTCTTTTTGGTTTGCCTTCATGATATCTTAACCTCAGGCTTTAAAAGTAGAAAACGTCTGAATCTTTTTACACAAAGGAAGGAATATTTTTTTTCTGAAGTGGAAAACACAGGAATCTTATGGAATATTGAATATCCCATCTTAGAATTTATGATATAAATAGAGATGAGCCTTGGAAATAGTTCATAAAGGTGTAATTGATCTTTAAAAATAGATTTTAGTTTATAGACAAGATATATAGAATTTCATAGCATAAAACACTAAAGGGGAAAAATAGGAATTAAAATTTTAATTATTTAAAAATTTAATGTTGCTAAAATAAAACCATTCTAATATGGAAAAAAGAGGAATTTATTCAATAATAATAATAATGAATCTCCTTGTACTATTATTAAATCTAGTTTTAGAAGTACACGTTTAACAACAAAGGAAAATTAAAGGTATACACATCAACAGGATTCACAATCATTTATATCTGAAGATGACACAATACTTTACTTAGAAAATCCCAGAAGAATCTATTTATGATAGCTTTAGATAAGTAGCAAAATATAAAATAAAAATCAATAAGAATGATTAGGTTTTATTGCTATGATAACAAAACCAAGAGGAGCCAGAGAAAAAGAAATTACATTGAAATAACTATGCCAACCTTTTGAAGCGATCTATAGCAATTATATTCTACAATGAAAATTGTAAAATAATTTTTCCTGCTTTTGTTATACTTGATCATGTATTCCTCTTATACCCAATATAGTCAGACAACCCAATTGGTTTAGTTTCTTCCTCTAGACTCTGATCATAGTATGGCATGGGAAAAAAAATAGGCTGTCTTTTCTAGTTATATAAACAATCTATTTTATTCCCATTATAGATATTTCTCATATTCTTTAATCAGTTATCCTGTTTATTTCTCTTTTTAATGTGTTCTAAACTTTTAACTCAGTTGTTTGTTATTAGTTACTTGCAGGCTGCTATATTCCATGAAAATAAAATGAGCTAAAAATTGAGGACTTTGATTTAGTATTGGGGTCATTAAAATAATTATGGTGATTATTAAACTTTCTATAGTAAACACTCACTTCAGAATTTAGCAAACAATATATTTCTGGGCTTGGTTTATTGATGTTTTGGGGGAGGAGGGTTATCTAAAATTACAAACATAATGGGTAAAATTACAATGCAAATTAAATTTAAAACACGTCCTGTGTGCATTAAAAAAAAAAAAAAAAAAGATTCAGGTTTTAAACATTTACCAACAGTCTTCTGACAGATCTGATGTTTCAATATGATATAATGGACAAAAGGGGGAATAATACACATTTTATTGTGCTCTGTTTTAACTTCCCACATGCAAAATGATCTTTGAATTTGATAGAACAAAACTTGTTTATGAGAAGATAACACTCAAGATAAATAAGGAGTTATTATGAAAACTAATTTACCTTTTTGATCATATTATCCAGTTCAGATGAACTATATCCTAGGATCCTGAGGGAACTATATGATTGATGGGGCTTTCACAGTGATCTTTAAAAGATGGTGAAGAATAGGAATGGTATTACAGGAAAACAGAAAAATATATGCTTTTCACATTCGGGAGGAAAGGCAGAAAGAGAATGGAATTTGAAAATTAGTTCAGTGTGCTAGACTTTGAGTCTTTACAGAATTCTACAACAGAATGTTAGAGCTATTGTTTTGGTCCTTCATTCTCAAAGAAGACCATGACTTCAGAGAGATGATGACATGCAAGTGATTTGAATTTAAGTGAGAAAAGTCACTACAAAGGCTGTGCAAAGTCACTCACATCACTTTCCCTTCCAGAGTTATCTAAGTCCAAGATAAAGATCAGGACAACTGGAGCTGGCCCTGTACAGTGTGGGAGATCTCTTTAAGAAGTCAGTTTGATTGAGACAATGCCCAGTCAGTGATTAAGACTAAGTAAGAAATGAGGCAGAGAATGGACTCTTTTTCTCTAGTCAAAAGAGAAAAAAAAATAATGTGGGAGGGAAAGACTCTAATGGTTTCTCACTAAAACAAAAACAATTGCTTTTTATTTCTCTCTGAGTCAATTAGAGCCCAAATAATGACTAACTAGGTTTGACCTAGAACACATTGTTGGTCAGTGAACAAGGATTAGAATGATTTGGTTTTAAAGTACAATCTTTAATAATAATAATAATAAATAATCTAGCCCACAAACCCTAAGATATCTTGTGAGATTGCAGGGATCAAAATGTGTATTCTTTTGGACAGAGCACTGTATAATGGAGCTTAGTAAATATCTAGAGGGGAAAAAATGTAATCATACAGAACAATTAGAGCTTGATTTGGGACTGGTCATGCTAACTTAACCCCATTTTCATTTTTGATTGATTTATTAGTTTGATAAATTAGAAAAATTAGTGATTGCATGACAACCTGAAAGGAACCTATAAGGTGAGATATCAAGCATTTGTTCTTTGATTTTGGTATTTTACATTTTATACACATTTTGAATAAAAGTATAAATATGATACTAATTAACTTTATAGACAACACACATATTAGATGACAATCAGAATATGAGAGATTTTTGACAGTCATGAAAATAAAGTGGAATGTGGGATGGAATTTAAAAGGGATACAATAAAAATTTAGAGCCATTTTCTGAAAATCAACTCCAGAAATATAAGATGTAGGCAAGCATGATTAACTATCAGTTTGCTGCAGAGTGATTTGAGGGGTGCAGTATAAAACCATTTAAATTTGACTTTAAAAAATCATGATGGAAGACAAAGAATGCTAATGTAATCAGGCTTCATTGAGAGGAATGATATATAGAAGCAAGAATGCTATAGCCTCTTCATATTTGGCTATTCCACATCAAACTCTTCAGTACTAGGCAATGCATGCCAAGAATGTAACCATTATTAGAAAGGCTCTCCTGATCATGCTGAAGACTTATTAAAAGAATTGGATATTTTTTTCTTAAGAAAAGATAAGACAATGGAAACAAATTAGCTGACTTGAAGTAATTAAAGAGCTGTCAACTAGAAGAGATTTAGACTCCTTCTTCTATGCAGAGTGCAAAACTAGGTGAAAGGAATTTCAATAGTTTGATGTCTGTAGAAAAGAAAATTCAAATTTGATGTCAAAAGAAAAAAAAAAGAACTTATAGACAATTATATCTTTCTCAAAGTGGAATTGGCTGCATCCAGACTAGTGAATTCTCTGTCACTAAAAGTATTCAAACAAAGCTTGAATTAAGAACTTGTCATGTATGTTGTATCTGGAACTCATTCATCTGGAGATTGAATTGGATGATCTTTGAGCTCTCTTCCAACTATAATATTCCCTGATTCTGTGATCTTGTGAAGACTAGTTTACATTTCATTTACTTGGAATATTTTGTAGGAAAACTATGATATTAAATCTATATAATATGCATAATCATAATAATATATAGGGCAGGGAAATGAAGCAGAACAATGAAACAATCTACATTTTTAGGTAGTTTCATTGATCCCATTGTGTTTTTGGTGTGTTTTTAAAGAATTTGTTATATAAAGCCATGTATGATTGCAGTCAAGGATTCCTAATTGGCTATACAGTATACTATTAAATTTTAGAAAATACATAATCAGTTGCGCACATTATTTTGGCATCAGAATAAAGCCTGATTTCCAATACAAAAAATCAGGTTGATCTTAGAAATTAAATCCCTAGGAAGAATACACTAAGCTACTTATATACCATCCAATGATTTTGTGAAAATGTAGTGGGATTCCGTGGTGTGCCATCTGTTTCAAAACAACATGTATGACAAATAACAGACCTGTCCCAACACAAGAATGCCAAATAAAATAGCTTAGGGAACTGAATTAATTTGAATATTGAATTCACTTACAACAACAAAAATAACTAAAGCAATCAGCTCATTTTTTTTTACATTCAGAAAATGATTATGAAGTATCCTCACAAAGGGAAAATGTAGAAACACCTTAATTGTGTGATTCCCCTTCCTATACAATCTCCTATGACTAAAATTATGTTTGATGAAAGAGTATTAGAGTTGTAATGGGAGGACCCGAAATTAAATAGTGATCTGTCAGTATGTGTTCTAAGGCAAGTTACTCAACTTTTCTGATCCTTAACTTTTTCATTTACAAAGTGGAAGCAAAAATACCTAACATAAAGATCAACTGAAGGAATCTAAGTGAAGTGTTTAATAAACACTAAGACAATATAAATATGATAAATGAAAGTCTGCCACCATTCTATGCAGCTGACAACATCTCTGCTTTGACTTCATAGTTTAAAAAATGTGAGAGAACAGCCTCTCCCTGGGAATACAATAATAAGTTCTTTTCTAGGGGAGAATTTATTCCTATGGAAGAGTGATTGGCATCCACTCCAAAATAATTTCCCAGATAGAATGAGGTGCCAGTCAGAAATATTTCAAGAAATTAGTCATATCTCTGCATTTTAGAAATAGTGGATCTCAGATATAGAAAATATAAATAAGTGTGCTAACATAAGTGAAGATATAAATTTCAGTAAATGTAATTTGGTATTCCTGCTGGGGAGAGAGATAGAGAGATAGAGACAGTGATGGAGACAAAGACACAGAGAGAGAGAGAAAGAGTGGGGGTAGGGAAGAAGAGAAAGAGGGAGGGAGTGAGAAAGGGAGAAAAAGAGAGAAGAATTATGGATAAGAATTAATCAGCAAACATCTAAAAATATTAAGATGTTAATTAAATATTATTTTTCTATTTGTATACTCAGAACCTAGCCTCTTGTTTAGGACATAAAAGATGTTTAATAAGTGTTTATTGTTTTATCAATTAACAAAAACATTGGTCTTGGTCTATAATGCAGGCAATGTCTTTTAACAGAGAGAATGTAATATGGTAGACAAGAAAATTAATACAATTTCAGAAAGGCAATCCTCTATGATTGATGTTTTCCAAATGACTAGGATGAAAGTAATACTATTTTACTTACCTCTGATCTGATCATATCCGCATGTCACATTTTATGAAGAACATTAATAAGGTAGAAAATGTTCAGAGGAAGGTTTTGCAATAATTCCATAGGCTGCAAAGACATGGATAAGGCTGTATGATGCCTTAATGGATGTAATATACACAATAGTGAGATCAAAGATTTACTGAAATACTGAAATCTGTTTTTAAGAGTAAACAAAGCTCAAATTTCTGTCCAAGGAAATTTGATGATCAATGTATTTAATTTATAAAATTAAACTATACATGCAAAGAGAAAAAGAAAAACAAGAAACAGAACAAACGATTGAAATATCATTATATTCATCACCTGTGTGGTGTGAGCTGGGGGTATAAATGGGTTTCTATGTTCCTTCACTCTCAGTTCCCACATAACTCATTTTGTAAATATTCTATCTAATAAGTGAGATTCTAGAATCTCTTCTTCATCATGTTCAAGAATAAAATAATTCTGCTTATTCTGGTAGAGTTAATGTCCCTTACTTGAACTTCCAAATTTTCATTGTATATTAGAAGAAGCAAAGATGTTCTGACACTAGTTCAGACTAGGTCACAAAAGCAAATTGTTAATTTTTTAGGATGAACATTTACACTCTTGAAATTGGGAAGTATAAAAATTAAGGTTTTATTTACTGTTTCATTAGATGTTTTTTGTTGCCAAACATGTTAGTAATGCATGTTAAACATTAAAATGTGTTATGCATTTTTAGGGAGCTGATTAGTAAATATAAATGTATTTTATTTATATAAAATGTATAGATTTTATATAATTCATATATTAAATTTATATTTCATATAAATATAAACAGCACACCACTAATTAGGAGGCTCTTGTATTCCTTTATGACAATTTTTAAATATGTCTATTACATGAAACAAGTATAGCAGGAAAAGTAAGGACAATCCAAAATCTGATTCTGTCATTATCACTGAAGCTACTGCAGTACTCTAATACTCATTTTCATCACTTGTAATATAAACTATTTATAAGATTATAATGAGGATAGTGCTTTATAATCCTTAACTAAATGGGATGGTATACTATTTTAACAAGGATTAATTTATAAAAATTAAATACCTATGCAATGAAAATTATATATATTAAGGTATCGATGGCATCCAATAAAACCAAGTTATACATTTATATTTGAACTACACACAGTGCATTAAAAAACTTTAAACCATTTGAATCTGACAATAGCCATGAAAGTTGATTATTAAAATATTCCCACT